>NC_088349.1:16137500-16327500 GCF_036884655.1 Musa acuminata AAA Group
AATGACACCTTGAAGAAATTCGAGGTTGGTAGTAAGTCATTAAACATGATCCTTGTAAACAAGGGTCACGTTCCCAAAAGAAGTGGAATTGGATTTGTGAGAAGTCCTCACCAAAATCCAACCACCTTCATAAAAGGCCCCATCTTACATGTTCGACACCAAAGCAAATGCAACTTTTGTTGCAAATTTGGACACAAGACGTATCATTGTCCATTCAAGAAAATTAGTCCAAACAAATTGATTTGGGTTCCTAAAGGAACCATGATAAATTCTATGCAACATGATAGACAATGTAGATCTATTTGTGAGGCACCCAAAAGCAAATGGGTACCTAAAAATCATCCCTTCCTGTAAAAACATTAAAAACATAAAAATTTTAGGCTGGAGCAAGAAATAATATTCTGCTCCTTGATTCTCGATATTCACGACCCAAGATCCAAAAAGGAACTCGCAATGCTCTCTAGCCTAAATAACAGATGGAGATTATAAATTTAAAATCATAAATGCGATTTAGAGACAACCTTATTTGACTTAGAAACGTATGATTCCCAAATTCACATATCCTCTGGATTTTCGAACCCATCAATTTCATTCGTTCATAACCTTCGAATCCAACTCTGTATCATGAAGTGACTAAGTCTGTCATGAACCTGCAAGGCTTACCAACTTGAACAAACTATCACAAACATGTATACGACATTGAGAGTATGCACGTTAAAAGATCTATCTTGATCATGCAAAAGTCCTTGCCTTCAAATGAAAACTCTTACGTAATTACGTAAGTAAAGTTGATTGCTCTGAATGAAAATTCTTCTCAAGATAAAAAACTCTCAGATCAGATCACACTGATCAGAACAAGTGCTCACCGCCTGCAGGCGGTGGCACCGCCCCAGCTGGAGGTAGCACCTCCAGCTGTCACGTGTTGCAAGCGGTTGCACCGCCCCAGCCAGAGGTGCAATCGCCCACAACTCTGCCCTTTTTAACCCAAGCTAGGGCCGGCGGTGAAACCGACCCCAACTCACTCCCTTCCCTCCTCTACTCTTCCAAGCCTCCTCCATCCCCATTTCTCCCCTCTTAGCATCCCAAATACCCCTCATTTCGAAGCAAAACATCAACAATCCTTCCCTCTCTTGAAGATCTCACTAAGGTACTCTCTAAGAAGCCCTATTTTTTTGTTTGATTCATTTACTCTTGCTCATCACTATTCTTCTAAACAGTAGTAGTTATGGGATCTAGAAGATCCTCAAGGGACAAAGGAAAGAGGAGATTAGTAGAAGATTTTGATCTCACCATTTTCGATTCAAAATACCATGCTGAAAAATTTTCCTCTTTCGAACTTAGGAGTGTCAATAAGGGAAAATACGTAGATTTAAATGAACTAAGAGACTTAGAGACAATCCAATGGTTTGCAAACTTAGATCTACTTCCAATTTTGCAAATTAACGAACCCATCTATCCAAGACTTGTTAGATTATTTTACAACAACATACAAATAGATGAAGAAGAAAGAATGTCCACCTATCTTTTAGGACAACACTTCTCAATTACGGATAGATTCATTTGCGACATGATAGGCATTCCCATGAAAAGTAGAGGACTTTACTTTAGAGGATCATGGGATGATGAAACTATTGGAACAACATATGTTGAAGCCTTAGGAACAATTTTTGCCAATCCCAACTTAGCATTTGTTCCTAAAAGTTGTGAACATCTACTGCCTCTAAACACTAAGGTACTTCATCATATCCTAACTAGCATCATTCTCTCTAAACAATACCATCATGATGAAGTAAGCCAATTAGAATTAGGAACTATGTATTTGATCATAAAAGGACATGACATCTGTCTTGGTTATCTTATCCAACAAAACATGTTAGAACTATCTAAGAAAGACATGATGCTCCCATATGGTAGTATAATCACTAGAATAATGAAAGCCTACGATATTCTAATACCACCAGAAGAAGAAGTAATAAAAGTAGATAGATTTAGCATAATAAATAAAAATCTACTTCACCGATTAAGATGTTTTTATAGAAACGGTAACTGGGTTAGAATGCCAAGAAGAACTGATCCCCCTCAACCTGAACCAGAACCGGAAACACCAGTCTTTAGGAGTACCCAATCTCCTCCGATCTGTCCCTTTGAGGAAACACATCCATTTGAGCAAACTCATACATCATCTGTCGAGGATATTGGGATTCGGATGGACCGATTCGAACAAAGACAAGAACGGCTTGAACAACGACAAGATCAAATCCTATCTGAGCTGCAACAAATTCATCGTCAATTTGACTCCTTGTTTAGGCACTTTAATTTTTCACCTCATGAATGAGCTTGTATGAACACAATCATCTATTGTTATTGTAAACTCCTTATGTTACTCATCATAATGTGCTTTGCCTTGATCCTTGATATGGTTACCTGATATATTTTGAGCATATGTAAAGTTGTAAACATCTATCATGGTAAATATATGCCTTGTGCCTTGTGGTAAATATAAACTAAATGGTTATCTCGGATTTTATATTGAAACTAAAAGCTTTGAAAACCTTGTGCTTTGATTTCCATGATAAATATAGTTTGAAAAAGTGATATACCAATGCAGTTGATAAGTCATTGTCATTGACACTAAACATCAACTAGCCGATATTTTTACAAAACCTCTAAGTGAAGAACAATTTGATTTCATAAGAAGAGAATTAGGAATGTTGATGTGTCCGAATACATAAACTAGTCTTTCGGACTTTATTGAATGATCATATCACTTGACTGCCATTACATGCCTAAATAACATGTTGGAAATTATGTGTTGAATACAAAAATGTTTTGTCTTTTGATTGTATTTGAAAATCTGTAGCATAGTTTTATCCGAATGCATGAAAGAGTTAATTTCATTTTCGGATTCGCTTAACAATTGGAATGCTAAAAATCGGATTTTCTCGTACACCCTTATGAAAAATATTTTTCTGAAATGGATTTGATAAAATGATTCCATCTTGAAATATGGATAATAGTATTTCTATTTACAAAAAGTTGTTTCACATATCTTGACTCAAAGCAAACTCAAAAATAGCATGAATCAAAGCAATCAACATATCATGTTTTCCTTTATGTGCTTGAACAATTAATTTCCTATCAGTTACTATTGGAAATAACATGAATCAAGTAAAGGCATGAAACAATCATTGCACGTATACTTAAAATTTACTTGTATTGTTCTCCTGATATCACAACTGTCATGCTTTTTGTTGATGACAAAGGGGGAGAAATATATGAATTGATGCTATAAACACTGATGCTATAATTATGCCATGCTTACATCACCAAGAGATATATGAATAGATGCTATGATTTGCATTATGCCTTGTATCGTGTCAAGATATCAAACAAAAAACTTGTATCGTAATTTTACGAGTTGATATCTTACCGTGTGATGAAATGCAATACTTGCTAAAATATTTAAAATGTGTACTTGAAATGTGTACATCATGTAATGATATCAAAATCTTACTTCACAGTTTTACATGCTGATATCTTACAATATGATGAATTGTTACTATTACCATCATTCAAACTTGTAATCTAAAATTTGAAAATGAATGTTAAGCCTTGACATCATCTTCAGAGAGATACATCATGATAGGAATCATGATGGGAATATTGATAAGTTCAAATGATTTTAACTTATCAATATATCTCTTGAATTCTTAAGGTTTTGAATTCAAGAATGACTTATCTCAAGTATGGCATATACACAGGGGGAGTTAAGGTTAACTCCATTATCAATTGATTGTCATCATCAAAAAGGGGGAGATTGTTGAATCTCGGATTTTGATGATGAAGTCAATTGTCATTTGTTGTTTAATCTATGTGTTGAGATAAGTGTGCAGGATTAACTAGGATGAAAGTTAGACATGCAGCAGGAGTTGCGCCGGAGTCAAGACAATGATCACGTTGGGAGTTCGAGAGTTCGACGGAAGTTCGGACAGTCATCGGAGGTTCTACGGGAACAAATCCGAGAAGTCCATAAGCTTGCCAAAAGAAGCTCATCGGAACTCGCCAAGTGGATCGTCACAAATCCAGGAGTTTGCCGGAAGTCCGCAGGAGCATCACCGAGGGTTCATCGGATGATCGACGGAAGTTTGCCGGAAACTCGCCGGAAGAAGCGATTGACGCACCGGAGCAAGTTGCAGAAATTGTCTTAGGATTTATCATAGTTAGCACAATGATTAAGTTGGAAATGGGAGGTGATCCCATTAGCTTAATCTTGGGGCAATTGGGCCCCTGAAAAACCCAAATTAGGCCGAATGGATCTACCCATTCGGACCCTGATTGCTGTAGGAGGTGCAACAGCCCAAGCCAGGAGGTAGCACCGCCTGGGCTAAGTCTCCCAGGGAGACTGGGCGGTGCAACTGCCCCAGCCAGGAGGTAGCACCACCTGGGCTCAGTCTCCGAGCGAGACTGGGCGGTGCAACCTCTCCTGCAGGAGGTAGCACCGCTTGAGCTCAGTCTTCGAGCTCTGGCAGGCGGTGCAACTGCCCTAGTCAGGAGGTGCAACCGCTTGAGCTCGGTCTTCGAGCTCTGGCAGAGAGGTGCAACCGCCCCTGACAGAGGTGGCACCGCCTAGAGGCTCAGTCTTCGAGCTCTGCCAAGCGGTGCAACCGCCCCAGGAGGTGAAACCGCCTGCTCCCGGAATTCCGGGAATTGATAATTTTGAGCTCCAAATTTGAATTGGGTTGGGGCCTATAAATACCCCACCTATTCAGCATTGAGAAAACAACTAACACTCGAAATCTTGATCTTTTTCTATGATTCTTAGAGCTCAAAATTGTTGTAAAGGCCAAAAGTTCTCCTCCCTCTGTTCTTCAAAGTTTTGAGTTGTAAAAAGAGGAGAAAAAATTTCTGTAAGGGTTGTCTCCTAAGTCCATCAAAAGGAGTGAAACTGTAAAAGGGTGGTTGGCCTTCGCCTATTGAAGAAAGGCCTCTAGTTGACGTCGGTGACCTCGTCGGTGGAGGAAGCCAAAAGTGGAGTAGGTCAAGATTAACCGAACCACTTTAAATCTCGGTTTGCATTTACTTTGAGCATTTTATCTTTACTGCAAACCTCCTAAATAGCTACTACCTTCTGCGCTTTTACGAACGAGTTTCTAAGTTCAGAACTTTCCGAATCTGCGTTTAGATGTAAATCGACTTTTTCGTACGATCATTACATTTCAGTTTATGTTTACGTTTTGATTTCAATCATAACTGCAAACTGCCTTCTGCGCATTTATAAAACGTATCTCAAAGTTCAGTATCCTCAAAATTGGCATTTAGACGTAAACCGGTTTTATCGTACGAACGTCGCATTTCAGTTTGCGCTTGCATTCTAATTTTTATCATAAACTGCAAACTGCCTTCGTAGATTTACTTTAACGTCATCTCGCTTAATCTTAAGTTAAAGTAATCTTAAAATCGACTTTTACATCGAAATCGTTTTTATCAAATGAACGCAGCTTTCGATTTTAATAATGAAAGGTTTCCGCTGCACTAATTCACCCCCCCCCCCCCCCCCCCCCCTCTTAGTGCTCTTGATCTTAACAATTTGCAGTAATGTAAATTGTATAAATGAAAAACAAACCAGGATTTAGAGTGGTTCGGTCAATGTGACCTACATCCACTTTTAGATTCCTCCTCCGATGAGGTCATCGGCATCCACTAAAGGTTTTCCTTCAATAGGTGAAGACCAACCACCTCTTTACAACACTTTATCCTTTTTACGGGTTTAGGAGAGAACTCTTACAAGTCTTACTCCTCTCTTGAATGATCTCAACACTTAGAAAGGGAGGAGGAGAACTCTAGCACTTTTACAACTCTTTGATACTTTAAAGACTCAAGATTATGCCAATACTTTCATGCCTTTTCATACAGAAAATGGTGAGATTTTTATAGGCCCTAATGGCTTCAAAAATGAAGCCAAAAAGTTTCTTATCTTGGATTTTCTGGGTACTAGCGGTACCACCGCTTAACACCTGACATTGGGCGGTACTATCGCTCAGTATAGGCGGTACCACCGCTTGATAGAGCTTGGAGACCGAGCTCTGGCAGTACCACCGCCTGATAGGGGCGGTACCACCATTGGCAGCATTAACTACCAACGGTACCATCACCTAGTCTGGGTGGTACTACCTCCCAAACCACCTGGGAGACTAGGTCTTCTAGGCGGTGCCACTGTCAGCCCTGGCGGTGCCACCGCTGGTCAGAGTCCAGCAACCTGGTTGGGCCTTGTATTCGGCCAAAACCATCCTAGCTCCGAGCCTAGTTGGTCCCCTAATAGAGTTGATGGGATTACCTCCCAAATCAACTCTAGTTATCGTTCTAACTATGATTAAGGTAAGCATGGTCCGGTACATCGATTTTTCACTCGACGATCCTCCGGCGAACTTCTCGGCAAGTCTTCCGGTGAGCTTCTAGCGAACTCCTGACCAACTCTCGGCTAGTCTTCCAACGTGCTTCTGGTGATCTCCTGATGAGCTTTCGGCGAGTCTTCTAGCATGCTTCCGGTGATCTCATGATGAACTCTCAACGAGCTTCTAGTATATCGTTCGAGTTTTCGACTTCGGCCCATCATTTGCTTTACGCCTTACTGCAATCGTAGTTAATATTGTATACTTATCTCAACTCATGGATTATATCAAATAATTTAGATATTGATTTTATCATCAAAATCCGAGATTCAACAGTTATTTGAGATCTATAAATACCTCAATTATTCCTTCTTCGATAAGCAAGAAAAAGAGTAGAAAAAAGAAAAATTTACTTGAAAAAAAAAGTATAAATTCTCTTAAAGTATAGAGTCACTTCTTTCTATTGTTTAGAAGTTCTTCTAAAGGTAAAAGAGATGTCTAAGTATAAAAAAGACATATGTAAATGATCTCTCTTAAACTTGTGAAAAGGAGAAAGAGTTATAAAAAGGTAGTTGTTCTTTGTCCATTGAAAGAAGATTGATAATGAAAGTCGGTGGCCTTGAATAAAGAAGAATCAAAAGTGGACATAGGTTGGGACAACCGAACCATTACAAATTGATTTACATTTTTATTCTACTTTTCATTGCTATTACTTTCTGAGTTAATTAGCTAGTTCACTTACTCTAAGTTAATTATTTAGTTTACTTACTCTAAGTCAAACATACTTTCGTTATCAATTTTTATCAAATGAAATTTTTAAAATCGAGTTTTTCTTGAAATCACTAATTCACCCACCCCTTTTAATTTTGTTTACGATCCTAACAAGTATGAAGGGATAAAATGAGCTAATGTTGGGTGTCATTGTTCTAAAACTAGAAAATGGTGTGATTGCAAATATTATTGATTCTAGAAATCTTAAGACAAAGTAGTTTAAGCGACAAATAAAGCTTTTGATCATCCTTGATGGATGCCCCAAAATTTTTGGGGCTTCTACAACTAGAGATGGTCATATATATCGCAAAAAATTACTCTTATACCAAATATTTTTTATCTATTAACCAATCAAATTATCAAAATGTGACCAGAAGAAGACACCTCTAAAATGAATTTACAAGCAAATTCTGAGAGTAATAAGATGGACAGCAAAGCCATAATTTTTTCTATCTATGTCATCTTTAATTATTGGTATAATCCTAAACCAACTTAACAAATACCGTAGCTAAGATCAGTCCGATCAATTAGGATCTAAAGGTTCGGATTATTCCAAGTTGCTTGCATTTTATATAAATAAATAGGTACTAAATTAGAACTTTTAACTTTTGACAATTTTTTCGCTCAACTACTGTTTGTGCATATGCCAATATGCTCTGTTTCAGGCAATCCCAAGAACGAAAGGCGCTCACATCGGCTTCCATACCATGTGAGAGAGGCACGCAAACGCATAGGCGAACCGTTCGGTGCCGGCCACATACTTATGTTGACATAATCTGGACCCCTCGTGTCCGCATTCTGCTCCTCTCTCTCTCTCCCCGACGCCTCGTATCTGTTGATGCGTTTCATTTCGTACCTGTTGAACCACAACCGCCTCGCACACTACCTTTCCCTGTGACTAACCAACCAAGAAGATTCCAACAGAAAGGATTTAAAGGGGCGGAAGAGACGTCGTTGTCGATTAAGATCGAGATCGAGATAGGGAGACGCACGATGGCCGACGAAGTCCCAAGAAGAGCGATGTGGGCCGGGCTTCGCTCGCAGCTCGTCAAGCTCACGTCCCAATTCTTCACGAGCGTCAACGACTATCTCCGATTCCGCGCCGTCTGCAAGTCGTGGCGCTCCGCCGTCCCCCACCGGCCCGATCACCTCCCCACTCAGCTCCCTTTCCTCCTCGTCGTCTCCACCTCCGAACCAAGAATCGGACCCGCCTTCCGCCTCACCGCCGCCTCCGCCGGTAATGTTCGCCCGCTACCTAACACAGCCAAAATGTCCTGCATTGGCACCTCCTTCGGCTGGCTTATCCTCATCTGCATGAAAGACCGTTTGATCAACCTATTCAACCCCGTTACCGCCGAGGACATTCGGCTTCCCTACCTTGCTGGTCTTTCGTTAACTGATGAGGTGTCGGCTGCTGGTTGGCCCTTGATTGTCATAGAGAAGGCTGTATTATCCTCCGATCCCACGCTCGACCGGGACTTCGTGGCGGTCCTCTTCACACGCGCAGTGAACATTAGATGGTTTACGTGGCGCCATGGTGACGAATCATGGACGGCAGACGCGAATCCTTCGGTGCAACTTACGTCACGGATGCGCGACGTCGTTCCCTACGGCAACCGGACACTGTGCGCGATATACGGAAACAATGACTACTGGGCGGTCCTCCAGGTTGACCCAGGCCCGCCGGGGAGGGCGACGATCGCGGCATGGTACCCCATGCCGTCCTGCGTGCCGCGCACTTATCATCCCACCTACTTGGTTGTATCGGCTGGAGAACTGCTGCTGGCTGCGTGCCATTACAACAACAACGGGACTGCAAATTGGAAGATCACCCTCAGATTCCGTGTCTTCAGGCTGGAGCCAGGCGGCATAAGCAGGCCGGCGGTGGCCGTCGAGGTGGAGGATATCCACGACCGTATATTGTTCTTGAGCCCAAGCTCGTCCGTGTCCGTCAGCGCTGAGGACTTCTTAGGGTTCCACGGGAATGCCATCTACTTCGTCGCCAAAGATCAGCGTGAGGAGATTCAAAATAGGCGGGTGTGGTTTGTCTCGGTCCTGAGCTTAGAAAGTGGTGAGACCACCAGGGTTGTTGATTCGAACATGCCTGATCAGAAGAGGCTAAGGTGGCGGACGCGGTTGTTGGACGTCCCCCGATGGGTGCCGCCCAATCTGCGCAGCTACAACCGGTGATGGTAACCCGACGCCTGCTCTTTTTCACTGGTGAAGTGTTCGTCTCTCATTTCCCTTGTACAGTCAAATCTGAGCAACGAAATAAGCAATGAAGCCATTGAAGTTTCTTCTTTTGCACTATACTTCTCTCTCAAAAACTGACCCGCTAAGGCGTCGTGTCATCATTAGAGCCACAGAACATCACTAACCAAGTTACACCATTAGCTTTTCTGGAGGGTCATGGGTCCAACACCGAGGGTAGAACGCCAATTAATAGTAGGAGAAATAAAATAGGGAGATCTTTGATAAACCTTGAGTCAGAATGTGCTATATAAGAGTGAAAGAATATGCTCCACGAGAGAGCAAAATCTTAGACGATGAGAAGTTGAGGTTTAGTTAGAGTTTAAAAGCTTGTTTTCTCCCTCCGTCTGTTATTGCACAAGGAAAACGAGGAAATCATTCTTTATAATATCTGGAGAATAACGATGATTCTATAGAAAAAAATCTTTTATACTTACCCGGCATCGGTGATTCTATAGAAGCAGAGGATTAATCTATTTTGGTACCATAAGTTGCACTAGTTGGCATCGAAAGTCGAGTTACAAGGATGTCTACTCGGGTCCGATAAGTATAATCTTATTGAGGCATCAATAGTACTTCTCAATCTTCTATCGACTTATCGAGTGTCGACCTAAGTTGTATTGAGGTCACCTAAACTATGATGCCCCGAGTCATTATTAATTTAAAAAATTATTATCCATATTATTATCACCAAAAAAACTTTCCTACATAATTATTATCAAAGATGATACTTTTTTAACCGATAGAATATAAAAATATAACTATTTTTACTACAAAAGTTATAGTTATATTTTATAAAAGACGAGTAAGCATGTAAACTGGATCTATTCACAAGTTTTATTATCTCGTGATAGGAATTATTTAGTGTGGAAACTAATTCAAAATTGAGTCATATTTGGGCTCAAGTTGAATCGACTAGGGATGTTGACCAAAATCAACTTCTCACCGGCCCCCACCTGCGTTCCCCACCGCCACCATCCCCCGCACCTGCTGCCTCGCGCACCGTCACACGCGGGTCACGTTTCACATTATCGCTCACGATGCTCCTCGCAGTCGTCATCGCCACCTGCCCGTGAGCCTGTAGTCGCTCCTCGCGTTGCTCACGCTGCTCACTTGAGTCGCCCGTCACAGCTGCCTACGTGTTACTCGCTATAGCCGCCCACGTGCAGCCACACCTCTCCGCTCGCGAGCCCTCCACTTTCCCCTCGCTCTTATAAATGGAACTTTGGGGAACAATAGCGCGGCAAGCAAACGGGAAGGGGAGAAGAGAGAAGAAGACGTGAGGAAGACGTCGAGAGAGATCCGCTTCAGCCCAAATCCAACCAAGTACAGCCTCCTTCTCGTCTCCGACGTTCGGTTGTCAATCTCCGTCGTTGGCCAGCCCTGTGCTCGTGGCAACGATTGCAAAGAAGAGGAAGGATAATTTTGTAATTCTAATATTATTATTACTTCCTGTTTTTGTTGTATTTGGGCAAATTTTTTGGATTTTCTCTAGGAGGATCATCATCGTGCTGTGACTTCTTATTTATGTACGATTCAAGTTTTTAATGAGATTTTTTTTTTCTTACTGTGGGTGTTGTGGGAAATAACTTTGAGAGCCATGGTCTCGGGACCGACGCGGCTCGATTCGGGTCCGGACGTCGGGGATCTCTCCGGGGCATGTCTCGAGCCCGCGGGGTCGGTCCGGTGTGGTGTTCCGATTGGGACGGGGTCGTCGTCTCCTCCGGGCAAGGGCTCGTCGTCCGCGCGGTCGGCGGAGACCCTCGGCTTCGCACCTGCACAAAGGTTGGGTCGGGCGGGACGGGATCGTCGTCTCCTCCGGGCAAGGGCTCGTCGTCCGCGCGACCGACGGGGACCCACGGCTTCGCACCTGCACAAAGGTCGGGTCGGGAGGCTCGACCCGACCCCTACGACGATCAAGTTAGCAGAAGATGTGGAGGGGGTTTCAGAAGAAGAAGTGTTTGTATGTGTGACCTCCCCTTCTCTGATGAACGAGAGGGTATTTATAGGGAAACTTACTATTGTTTGATGTGCCCGCCTGCAGGAGGCAGGCTGATAGCGTCTGACATGGGCGCTGGCGTGGCGTGAAGAACCGTGCCTGAGTAAGCATTAATGCGCCTCGGCCGGTGTTCCGGTTCGGTTGACCGAGTGCAGTCATGCCAATCGAGGCGTGAGGCGTCGGCTGACGTCAGCCGAGTCTTATTATAATTACTATCCTCATCATATTCCCCCTAGAAAGAAGCTATGCGTCGGACGTTGTAACGAGAGTCCGAGACATGGCTTAAGCTTTCAGACGGGCTGGCCGCGCAGGTGTGTCTCGGGTCATGGGGCCGAGGAGCCGAGGAGCACGACGCAGGCGGGCTGGCCGCGTAGGTGTGGTCTCGGGGAGCATGGAGCAGAGGAGCACGGCGCAGACGAGCTGGCCGTGTAGGTGTGGTCTCGGGGAGCAAGGAGCCGAGAAGCACGACGTAGGCGGGCTGGCCGTGTAGGTGTGTCTCGGGAACATGGAGTCGAGGAGCACGACGCAGGCGGGCTGGCCGCGCAGGTGTGTCTCGGGTCATGGGGCCGAGGAGCACGACACAAGCGGGCTGGCCACACAGGTGTGTCTCGGGAACATGGAGCCGAGGAGCACGACGCAGGCGGGCTGGCCGCGCAGGTGTGTCTCGGGGAGCATGGGGCCGAGGAGCATGACGCAGGCAGGCTGGCCGCGCAGGTGTGTCTCGGGAACATGGAGCCGAGGAGCACGACACAGACGGGCTGGCCGTGCAGGTGTGTCTCGGGGAGCATGGGGCCGAGGAGCACAACGCAAGCGGGCAGGCCGCATAGGTGTGTTCTCGGGCATCATGCGACCGAGGAGCATGACGCAGGCAGGCAGACCGCGCAGGTGTGGTCTCGAGCGTCATGCGACCGAGTAGCACGACGCAGGCGGGCAGACCACCCAAGCGTGGTCTCGAGCGTTATGCTGCCGAGTGATGAGGTTCGGACGGGAAGGTCGCCCTAAGGGGGGCTCGGACGTCTACGGCTGAGGCAAGTGGCTCGGGCTGAGGGACACAACTCAGGCGGGCAGGCCGCGCTGTGGTGGACTCGGGGAGTCTATGGCCGAGGGAAGTGGCTCGGACCGAGGGACACAACTCAGGCGGGCAGGCCGCGCTGAGGTGGACTCGGGTAGTCCATGGCCGAGGAAAGTGGCTCGGACCGAGGGACACAACTCAGGCAGGCAGGCCGCGCTGAGGTGGACTCAAGTAGTCTACGGTCGAGCCGTGTAGAGTCAGAGGGGTTTAAGCTGGGGCCAACCGCGAGCCGAGAGGGGGTCAGGTAGATACTGAACATTCGCTCAGAAGAGACTGAGGCAGGGCTTAGATTTCTTTTCATGAGGACTACATCGGGTAGCCATCGCAGGTGCTTGGCCTCTCTTATGGAGCCCGCGGTCGGAGGTCGTCCCTTCTCCTCACGGTCGCCCAGGCCTCGGCTGCGATGTACCGGTTAGCCTGCTGGAGCATCTCTAGCACCGTAGTGGGAGGTCGCTCCGCGAGGGACCAGAGGAATCTGGAAGGTTGCAGGCCTATCACAAACGCCTGCACTAACAGAGAGGGGTGAGTGTCCGGCAAGCCCCGGATTTGCGTGGCAAAGCGATCCACAAAGTGTGAGAGGGGCTCATCCTCCCTTTGTTTGAGTCCGAGGAGCAGTGCCGCGGAGGGCTTTGGCCGTGCACAGGCTACGAAGTGGAGCTCAAAGTCATTGGCGAGCTGGTCGAAGGAAGCAATCGTTCCGGTCTCCAAGCCGCCATACCACGCGTGGGCCGGCCCTTTCAGAGTGGTAGGAAACGCTCTGCACATCAGGGCATCAGAGGTTCCGTATAGCGCCATTTGGGCGCGAAAAGCAGCTACATGGTCCGCTGGGTCAGTGGAGCCATGGTAAGCGTCTAGAGGGGGGAGCTGGAAGTCTGAGGGGACTATCAGATCCCGTATCTCGGGTGAGAAGGGAGACCCTCGGTGCGCGTCCTCCCCCAGCTCTCCCTTGGACCTGCGAACCTCTTTCTGCACCTCGTCGAGTCGCTAGCTGACGAAGCGCAACTGGGCCTGTAGAGAGTCCGAGGATAGTGCCTCGGGTTCCGGGCGACCGTTCGGGTTTGCCATTACTGGATCCCCGAGCGGGGCCGATCGGACCCGAGGCGAAGTGGGGGGCTCCAGAAGCGTCATGTGGGCCCGAACGGGCGCCTTGCGTTGTCGCAGTGGTTCGATCGCAGGCGGGTACGCCGGATGAGAAATGAGCGGGATAATGGTTTGCACCATTTCCATCAGGGCTCGGACTTGAAGAGCGAGGTCCTAAAAGGCCTCAGACGACACGGGCGTTGAGTCGGCTGGGGCACCGTCGGGCGGCGACAAGCCCGGGTCATTGAATATTCGCCAATATTGTTCCGAGGTCGTGGCGGGGTGTTCATCACGATGGTCTCCGTGCAGGGGATGTTCCCCCGAGGCTTCGGTCAGGTGTGACCTCTCAGCCGTGGGCTCATCTGAGCCACTCGGGTGATCACCCGATATTCTGAGCCCTCCTTCTAGTGCCAATCTGTTGTGGGAAACAACTTTGAGAGCCGTGGCCTCGGGGCCGACGCGGCTCGGTTCGGGTCCAGACGTCGGGGATCTCTCCGGGGTGTGCCTCGAGCCCGCGGGGTTGGTTCGGTGTGGTGTTCCGATCGGGACGGGGTCGTCGTCTCCTCCGGGCAGGGTCTCGTCGTCCGCGCGGCCGGTGGGGACCCTCGGCTTCGCACCTGCATAAAGGTCGGGTCGGGAGGCTCGACCCGACCCCTCCGATGATCAAGTTAGCAGAAGATGTGGAGGGGGTTTCAGAAGAAGAAGTGTTTGTATGTGTGACCTCCCCTTCTCTGATGAACGAGAGGGTATTTATAGGGAAACTTACTACTGTTTGATGTGCCCGCCTGCAGGAGGCAGGCTGATAGCGTCTGACATGGGCGTTGGCGTGGCGTGAAGAATCGTGCCTGAGTAGGCGTTAATGCACCTCGGCCGGTGTTCCGGTTCGGTTGACTGAATACAGTCGCGCTAATCGAGGCGTGAGGCATCGGTTGACGTCAACCAAGTCTTATCGTAATTACTATCCTCATCAGTGGGTATAAGAATGACGTTTGTGTTGTACTCTGAACCACATTAATTCGTTTGTGTTTTAGTTTTTCAATTTTTTTGTTGACTCGATCTTTATCTCGTGACCCAGTAACCTATTAATATTTCTAATAAATGGTATTGAGTTAGATTACCATGTTATCAAGCTTTAGTGGTGAGCACGAGATACATGATCGAAAAATTAGATCGCAATGTTAACTACTCTTTCTCTTCGTATATCGTGAAGATGAAAATTATCTTAAGAAAGGAAAACTTTATAATACCATTCTTGAAAAAGGAGAAAATGATAGGAAAACAAAAGCTGATGAGAGTGTCATGATAATCTTGTTCACATGCATATCTAATGAAGCACTTGAGGAGGTTGTTGTAGAAAAAATAAATAGAAATTTGGGCTAAATTAGCAGTTCTATATCAGGACAAAACCCTCACGAGGAAGATGAATTTCTAGGTTGTACTTGTTATGAATTTGTTACGAATGATAGAAGAAACCTCAATGAACCAATACACTAGATAATATGAGCAATGTCAGATAAGGTCATGTAATTATTGTTATCTTCTTTCATATGAAAATTTTTTGTGAAATAATTTTATATGTGAAGAGCACCATTTCTTGAAACACTGTGATTTCAATTTTAGTTTCAAAAAAAAGTTATGGGCTCATAAATGACAACCGGAGCCTCTAAAAGTCACGATGAAATTCTAAACTCTAGAGGAAGAAGGGAGTCCAAGAAAGAAGGCAGAAGCAAATCTAGATTCGAATATAGATCAAAGAATAAAATGTTACTATTGTAAAATGAATAAAAATATCAAAGTAGGGGTTGGAGTGAAATATGTTAGAAGATTGGACGTTGTGTTGGAGAATTGATCAACGTACTGGTAGAAGGACTTCGTGACGTGAGTTCGGGCATTAAGTTAAAGGATCAGACATTATGCTAAGAAAATTAAAAGTTGCGAGAGACAACATGCCGATTGGGCAAAACGCCGAAGGATTGGATGATGTGCCCGAGGATTGGACGAAGCGTCGGATGAACCAATGATATGTCGGATAATATAGGATTCATACTTGTAATCATGAGTTAGTTTAGATTTAATTGAGTTGGTATTAAGGTAAAACAATGCTAATTCAATTAGGGGCCAACTGGGCCTAAATCAGGGTTGACCTAGGCCTACTATTTGGCCCATTCAATGTCCTATAGCAAGGCTTGGCGGTGGTACTGCTCAGACACAATCTTCAAGACTATGTCAAGCGATAGTACCACTAGACTAAATGGTGGTACTGCCCAATGTTAGTGCTGCAGGCGATGGTAATTTCGCCCAACACCGCTAGGACCCAAGAAATCCGGGATGAGACATTTTTTTATTCCATTTTTGAAGCCATTTGGGGTCTATAAATACCCCATCTATTCTTGATTGGAGAAGCAAGAATTTGAGCAAAAAAGGGGGAAAGAATACTTGAGAAAATATTGGAAACTCTCTTAAGATTTAGAGTCTCTTTCTCCTAGAGTTAGAAATTTTTTAAGTGCGAAGTGAGATTTAAAAGAGAGGTTGCAAAGGTTCTCTCTCAAGCCTCTCAAAAGGAACATATATAATGTCAACTATCTCACTAGTCCAAATTATACGGATTGACTCTACAACTTGAGAATTGTTTTCATGGTGGAGAAAATCACATACGTCCTTGATACAGTGATGCCTACGCCCGAGGAAGGGGCAAGCAATGATGAGATCGCTCGTTACGTGAAGTACATTAATGACTCCACTCTTGCTCAGTGTTACATGTTGGACTCCTATTGAATCTCATATTTTGATGATGAAGTCAATTGTCATTTGGTTATCTAATCCATATGTTGAGATAAGTGTGCAGGATTAACTACGATGGCAGTAAGACATGTAGAAAGTGTTGAGCCGGAGTTAAGACCAAGATCACGTTGGGGGTTCGAGAGTTCGTCGGAAGTCCGGACGGTCGTCGGAGGTTCTGCGGGAACAATCTGAGAAGTCCAGGAGCTTGCTAAAGAAGCTCGTCGGAACTCACCAAGAGGATCGTCGCAAGTCCAGGAGTTTGCTGGGAGTCTGCCGGAGCATCGTTGAGGGTTCGTCGAATGTTCACCGGAAGTTCGCCGGAAGCTCGCCGGAAGAAGCGATTGACGTACTGGAACACGATATGCAGTATTGATGTCTTAATTATCGTAGTTATCATGTGGATTACGTTATGATTGGGAGGTGATCCTATTAACTTAATCTGGGGCCAACTGGGCCCTTGATAGACCCAAATTGGGCCGAATGAATCAGCCCATTCGAACCTAGAATTCCTGACCGGCGATGACACCGCCAGGGCCGACGGTGGCACCGCCCAAGAGACTCGATCTCCCAGGAGTTCTGGGAGGTAGTACCGCCCTAGTTAGGCGGTGGTACCGCCAGAGCTTGGTCTCCGAGCTCTGCCAAGCGATGGTACCGCCCAGTCAGGCGGTGGTACCTCTAGAGTTTGATCTCCGAGCTCTACCAAGCGGTGGTACCGCCCCAATCAGGCAATGGTACCGCCAGAGCTCTGCTAGGCGGAGGTACCGCCCAGACTAAGCGGTAGTACCGCTTAGTGACAATTGACAAACGGTAGTACCGCCCAGTTATGGCGGTGGTACCGCTAGGATCTCGAAAATCCGGGAGATGACACTTTTGAGTTCCAAATTCAAACTGATTGGGGCCTATATAAACCCCACCCTTTTTGCATGAAAGGGTAACCAAAAGCTTGCTTTTATTCTGAGTATTTGAGAGCTTAAAAGTATTGTAAAAGGCTAGAAGTTTTTCTCCCTTTTTTTCTAAGTGTTGATCATTCAAGAGAGGAGTGAAAAACTATAATGGTTGTCTCCTAAGCCCGTTAAAAGGAGAAAAGCTATAAAAGGGTGGTTGGCATTCGCCTATTGAAGGAAGGCTTCTAGTGAACGTCGGTGACCTCGTTGGAGGAGGAAGCCAAAAGTGGATGTAGGTCAAGATTGATCGAACCATTCTAAATCTCGGTTTGCATTTACATTCTACTCTTTATCTTAACTATAAACTACCTTCGTTGCTTTACATCATCTATACTTCTGTTTGCTCTCAAGTTAAAGTTTTTTCTGAAACGATTTTCGTACGAAAGTCTTTTTAACCGACGAAAAGTTTTTCGCTGCACTAATTCACCCGTCCCCCTCTTAGTGCTTTTGATCCTAATAATTGGTATCAGAGCAGGTTTACTCTCAGTTGGATTAAAACCCAAGAGAGATGACATATGCCGAAAACCAAGAGGGTCACTCTATTACACGTCCGCCTATGTTCAATAGGACGGATTACACCTTTTGGAAGACCCGAATAAGGATCTTCCTTATTTCTATGGATTTTAAACTTTGGAATATTGTTGAAAATGAATTTTCAAAGTCTTCTCTTCCAATGATAGATTGGAATGAATCGGAGAAGAAGACTATCGCTCTTAATGCAAAGGCTATGAATGCTTTATTTTGTGTACTTGATAAAAATGAGTTCAATCATATTTCAATTTGTGAAACTGCATTTGATATTTGGCATGCACTCAAAGCGACTCATGAAGGCACGAGTAGAGTGAAAGAGTCAAAAATCAAATTTTTAGTACATTCTTATGAACTTTTTTGAATGAAACCGAGCGAGACTATAGGTGACATGTACGCCCATTTCACGGATGTCGTCAATGGTCTAAAAGGACTCAGTAAAATTTTTTGGATTTCGAGCTCGTTAATAAAATTTTAAGATCCTTTCCAAAGAGTTGGGACTCTAAAGTCATTGCTATTCAAGAGGCTACAAATTTAAACAACTTCCCTCTTGAAAAATTAATTAGTTCATTAATTACCTACGAAATGACTTGCAAAGCTCATGAAGAGCATGAGGACACCCTTCTAAAGAACAAGAAGGATATTGTAATATCCCTCACTTTTAAAAATTATTAATAAAGATTTATTTATAAATCGAAGGACCTATATGTAAATATAAAAATTTTAAGGACTAAACTGTTAAGTTATAAAAAAAAAAAGAGAAAATCAAAAATTTCGATTTTTATCCCACCGCCTCCCACGCTCTCTATTTCTCAAGAAACAGAGAGAGGAGCGGTGGGGCGTGGGGAGAAGAAGAGAGGAAGAAGAGGGAGAAGAGAAGAGAAGAAGAAGAAGAAGAAGAGAGGAAGGCTGTGGCACCTCTATTTCGTGTAGAAGGAAACAGAGGAGTTCATGTGTGGGGCGTTAGGGAGGAGAAGAAGAGAAGCAGAAGAAGAAGAAGAAGAAAAGAGGAGGTGGCTGCGGCAAGGGCTGCAACGAGGAGCTGTGGGGCGTTGGGGAGGAGAAAGGAAGAAGAGGAGAAGAAGAAAAGAAGAAGAAGAGGGAAAAGAAGAGAGGAGGAAGAAGAGGGAGAAGAGAAGAATAGAAGAAGAAAAAAAAGAGAGGGAAGTGGGAGAGGAACGAGAGGTGGCAGCAGCTAGGGCTGTAGAACCTCTGTTTCCTATAGGCGGAAACAGAGGAGACGAGGTGTGGGGCGTTGGGGAGGAGAAGAAGAAGAAGAGGAAAAAGAAGAAGAGAAAAAGAAAAAAAAAAGAAGGATGGCTACGATGAGAAGGTATGGGGTGTCGGGTAGGAGAAGGGAAGAAGAGGAGAAGAAGAAGGAGAATAAGGAGAAGAAGAAGAAGAAGAGGAAGAGAAGAAGTAAAAGCGGGTGAAGAGGCGGCACCTCTTGTTCCTGCAGGAGGAAATAGAGGAGAGGAGGTGCTGTTCATCGGGGAGAAGAAGGGGAGGAAGGAGAAGAAGAGAAGAAGAAGAAAGGAAGGAGATAGAAGAGGAGAAGGGAAAGAAGTAGCTGTGGCTGTGGCTGCAGCTGTGGCAGGGAAAGAGGAAGAGGAAGGAAGAAGGGAAGGAGAGGAAGAAGAGAAGGGGAAGAAGGGGCTGCGGCTGCGGCGATGGCTGCTGCAGTTGGAAGAGAAGAAGGAGAGGAAGATGAGCAAGGGAGGAAGAAGAGGCTGCGGCCGTGGCTGAGGTTGCGACTGCAGCAGTGCAGCTGGGAAAGAAGAGAAGGAAAGGAAGAAGAAGAGAAAGGAAAAGGGAAGAAGAGAGGAAGAGGAGAAGGGGAGGCAGCTGCGGTAGTGGCAGCTGTAGCTGGAAGAGAAGGAGAGGAAACAGAGTAGGGGAGGAAGAAGAGGCTACGGCTGTGGTGGCTGCGGCCGTGGCTGCGACTGTTAGTTTGGCAAGTCCCATAGTCCCACATCGGGAAAATGAGGCTTATCATCTCCTATTGGAACTATAAAAAAGGGTTTGGACTTTGAAGTCAGATGCACCACAAGTCACACCACAAGTGGCACCACAAGAAAAACCTAAGTGTTTGCTTTGGTTTAAGTCCATACTCAGTTAAATAGTTTGGACTTATAGTTTAGTTTTTCTTGTTTAGTATTTTCGGGTGTTTTATGGCCTAGGAACATCTTCCTAAGGCATTTGTAATTGTCCCTCTTTTGCAGTAGTAATTTGCTCCTCTTTCGTCCGTGGATGTAGGTCAAAGTCAATTGACCAAACCACGTATATATGGTGTTTTGGTGTTCTTGTCTCACTTTTATTCTTTCCGTTTTATTGTCTTGTTGGGTTGCCAAAATTACCTTGTGGTAAATTTCCTGGGGCTAGCTCTAACAAACTGGTATCAGAGCCAAGTTCTGGGATCTTTTGGCAACGATGACAATAACAAAGATTGTTGTTGAGAAATTCGACAGAAATGTCAACTTCGGCTTGTGGCAACTCAAGATGGAGGCCATGTTAGGATCGGAGCGGCACTAAGAGGGGGGGGGTGAATTAGTGCAGCGGATTAAAACTTCGATTTTAACAAGATCTTTCGTACGATAAGAACGGAACTTGAAAAGTTTAACTTGAAAGCGTATTCTTAAAGTTGCGCAGCAAGGGTAATAAGGAACTAAAGCAGTAAGAAGATTTGCAGTAATGTAAATGACAATAATAAAATGCAAACCAGAGATTACGTCGATTTTTAGAGTGGTTCGGTCAAATGACCTACTCCACTTGCGATGCCCCTCTTCGATGAGGCTCCCACCTTCCACTAGCAAATCTCTTGAAATGGAAGGGTAAACACCCCTCTTACAACCTTTTACAAGCAGTTCAACCTCTTACAAATTTTCAATAAGAAAGAAGGAGGAGAACTCTCTAGCAAATTGAAAACAAGACTTGCTAAGACTTTCTAATACTTTTCTCTCAATCAAAATGCTTCTCAAAAGTTGTAACCTCAGCTGAGATTTGAGGGGTATTTATAAGCCTCAAGAGGATTCAAATTTTGGGCTCCAAAATTTGAATTCTCTTTGGGTTCCCGAATGCTGGAGGTGCCACCGCCCAGCCAAGCGGTGCCACCGCCCAACGCTCGGGTGCTGGGAGGTGCAACCGCCCAGCCCGGGAGGTGTCACCGCCCAACCAGGCGGTGCCACCGCCTGGCTCTCCGATTTCACTGGTTTGGCTTAATTTTAGCCCAAACCATATCTGACTTTGGGCCCAGTTGGCCCCTAACCAGGATATAGGATTATCTCTTAATCCTAATCCTAATTACAAGTGAACTACATAACAAAAACACATCCTAAGCAAGCTTTCAACCGCGAACGTCGAGTCTTGTTTCGGCGAGCTTTCCGACGAACTTCTTCTGACGGACTCCCATCAAACTCCCGATCTTGTGATGACTTTAACGAGTAGCCGAGCCTTCTCGGTGATCTCCGTGAACCTCCGACAATCTCTTCGGTGAACTTCCGAAAGTTTCGACAGGTTCCCGATTTCTTCTCGGTTGGTTCCGGCAGCATCTCCGATGATTCTTCGGACTCTTAAACGTCCATCGATCTTGACTCCGGTATTCTTGCTTTGTGTTTTCTGGTTATCGTAGTTAATCCTGCACACTTAACTTAATAAGATGGATTAGATCAATTAACCCATCAATTGATTTCATCATCAAAATCCGAGATTCAACAATCTCCCCCTTTTTGATGATGACAATCAATTGATGACGGAGTTAAACATAACTCCCCCTATCTATATGCCATATTATGAGAAGATGAAAACACTTGAATTTCATCCATTGAATTCAAGCATAAACCGATAAGTTCTAACCGTAGAACTTATCGTTATTCTCATTAAGCAATAGTAAATGCGAAACTTCGATGAAAATCATATGTCAAATGATATGGGACAATTTTTACTACGATAGGAGATAAAGATTTTCAACATGAATTTCATGATATCGATGTAAGGCATGCTTTCAATATGATCAATCAATCTTGTGATATTCTCAAGGATTTTGCAAGGCATATAAGACATTCATATCACACAAGCTTTTGCAATTCATATAAGTCATGTTATTAAAATGATACAAGTCATCACTTTTCTCCCCCTTTGTCATCAACAAAAAGGGAATGAGACTTGAAGCACATAATTTATCATACAAAGATTTTATCATTGATCATACATCACTCATCTATATTATCATTGATCATACAAAGATTTTATCATTCAAAATTAAGTATGCTAAAATATTTACGCAGAGTTCATCTTAAAGGAAAATTTAGCATTCATCCATATTATCAAATCTCTTCTTTTTATAAATAACAAAAATTATAGATGTACAAAGAAGAGATTGGAATAAAAAAAAAAAATTTTAAGTAGTAACTCCAATAAGTCAAGATCATAATTCGAATACAATTCCATTCAAATTCAATTCGTCAACTTGAAACTCATAATCAAGCCATCAAAATCAATTTCGAGATTCAAAATATCATAAAATCATTAATCTTGATCAGATGGAAGCGGTGTTTGACTCAAGATAGGATAAGATAATTTAACAAGTCACCGAGGAACGGAGAGAGAATGAAAAACTTTACGGAAAATCCATTCAAACAAGTTTATTCTTAGGGACAATTTAACATACCTAATTCCCTTCTAATGAATTCAAATTGGTCTTCATTCAAAGCTTTTGTAAATATATCTGCTAATTGATGCTTTGTGTCAATGAATTCTAGAACAACATCATTGTTAAGGACATGATCACGTATGAAATGATGCCTAACGTCGATGTGCTTAGTTCTAGAGTGCTGAATTAGATTTTTAGTAAGACATATGGCACTAGTATTATCACATTTTATGGGAATGTTTTTAAAGTGAATTCCATAGTCTTCTAATGTATTTTTCATCCAAATGACTTGTGCACAACATGCACTTGCAGCAATGTATTCGGCTTCCGCCGTAGATAGTGCAACTGAATTTTGTTTCTTGGAAGTCCAAGAAACAAGTGCATGTCCTAAAAATTGGCATGTTCCGGATGTACTTTTTCTATCTATCCTGCATCCGCCAAAATCGGCATCTGCATAAGCTATTAGATCGAATTTTTCAGATTTTGGATACCACAATCCTAAATTTGGAGTTCCTTTAAGATACATAAATATTCTTTTAACACTCTTTAGATGAGATAATTTAGGATTAGATTAAAACCTAGCGCAAAGTCCTACACTAAACATAATATCTGGTCTAGTCGCGGTGAGGTAGAGTAGACTACCTATCATTCCCCTATATGTTGTTTGATCAAAATTTTCACTATTTTCATCCATATCTAACTTAGTCGCAGTACTCATAGGGGTGTTTATTGCTTTTGAATTATCCATGTTAAATCGTTTTAACAATTCTAATGTATATTTGGATTGGTTAAGAAATATACCATCACTAAGTTGTTTGATTTGTAATTCTAAAAAAAAAGTTAATTCACCCATTAAACTCATTTCAAATTCATGACTCATACATTTGGCAAATGATTCACATAGTGATTCATCCGAAGAGTCAAAAATAATATCGTCAACATAAATTTGCACAATAAGAAAATTATTTTCAAAATGTTTAATAAACAATGTAGTATCAACCTTGCCTTTGGTAAAATTATTTAAAATAAGAAAGGAACTAAGCCTTTCATACCAAGCTCTAGGAGCTTGTTTTAAGCCATAGAGAGCTTTAGTCAATTTGAATACATGATTAGGAAGAAGAGAATTTTCAAATCCGGGAGGTTGTTCGACATATACTTCTTCGGAAATAAAACCATTCAAGAAAGCACTTTTGACATCAATTTGAAATAGTTTAAAATTATTACTACTAGCATAGGCAAAGAGCATCCTTATGGCTTCTAATCGAGCCACGGGAGCGAAGGTTTCTTCGTAATCGATACCTTCTTCTTGGTTGAAACCTTTGGCCACTAATCTAGCCTTGTTTCTAACCACGATACCATTTTCGTCTTGCTTGTTTCTAAAGACCCACTTAGTACCTATGACTAAGTGGTCACTTGGTCTTGGAACAAGCTTCCATACCTCATTCCTCTCAAATTGGTTCAATTCTCCTTGCATTGCAATGACCCAAAAATCATCTTTTAAGGCTTCGTCAATGCATTTAGGTTCAATTTGAGAAAGGAAAGCGGTGTTAGCACAAAAATTCTTGAAAGAAGAACGAGTTTGAACCCCTTTTGTTGTATCTCCTATAATTAGCTCCTTTGGATGAGCATCTACATACTTCCATTCTTTGGGTAAAGAAATTTCGGAAGAAGATGCATTCAAATGGCTATTTTGAGGAGGGGGTTCGTTTAAATTCAAATTATCAAAATCAAGATCATCATCAAAATCATTTTTCTTTAAATCAGAAATTTCATTAAAGCCTACATGAATAGACTCTTCGATTACTAAGGTCCTTTTGTTAAAGACACGAAAGGCCTTAGAAACGGAGAAGTAACCAAGAAAAATGCCTTCATCGGATTTAGCATCAAATTTACCTAGGGCATCCTTTTCATTTAAAATGAAGCATTTACAACCAAAAACTTTAAAATAAGAAATATTTGGTTTTTTGTTATTCCATAATTCATAGGGAGTTTTTGATAGAGATGGTCTTATTAGGACCCTATTCATGATGTAACAAGCCGTATTTATGGCTTCGGCCCAAAAATATTTGGGTAAACTATGTTCATTTAACATAGTTCTTGCCATTTCTTGTAGGTTTCTATTTTTCCTTTCAACTACTCCATTTTGTTGAGGATTTCTTGGAGTTGAGAAGTTGTGATTGTACCCATTAACTTCGCAAAAATTTTGAAAGTCACGGTTTTGAAATTCACCACCGTGATCACTCCGAATTGATGAAATCATGAAGCCTTTTTCGTTTTGAGTGAGTTTACAAAATTTAGAGAAACACTTGAAGCAATCACTTTTGTGAGCTAAGAAATAGGTCCAAGTGTATCTAGAGTAGTCATCCACAATCACGAAAGCATATTTGCTTCCACCTAGACTTGTTGTATCAATTGGTCCAAATAAGTCCAAATGGATCAATTGTAATGGTCTAGTGGTGCTAATTTGATTTTTTGGTTTAAAGCTTGTTTTTATTTGTTTGCCTAGTTGACATGCATCGCATACCTTATCCTTAATAAACTTCATATTCGGAATCTCTCGTACTAATTCTTGAGATGAGATTTTCGATATTATTTTCATGCTTACATGACCTAATCTCCTATGCCAAAGCCAAGCATCATCATTTACGGTAGAGAAACACATTTTATTACTTAGTTCATCAAGATTGATGGTATAGACATTATTTTGTTTTAAAGCAATCATAGTCATGTTATGATTTGGTTTTTCAATAATGCACATATTTGATTCAAATGTAACGATATAACCTTTATCGCATAGTTGACTAATACTCAAGAGATTATGTTTTAATCCATCAACTAGTAAAACATCATCAATGGAAAAACTAAATTTGTTACCAATAGTTCCCTTGCCAATGATTTTGCCTTTGTTGTTGTCTCCGAAGGTGACGTACCCTTCTTCTTTGCTAGTGAGCATAGAGAAATGAGATGGATCTCCAGTCATATGTCTTGAGCATCCACTATCGAGATACCATCTCTTGCTCCTAGCTTGTGGGTTTGTCTACAAAAGAGGATGATTTTTAGGTACCCATTTGATTTTGGGTGCCTCAAAAATTGACCCACTAACCTTGTTATTTATTTTTGAATCCTTTATAGTTCCTTTAGGAACCCATATTAATTTTTGTGAACTAATTTTCCTAAATGGACATTTGTTGGCAATATGTCCGGATTTGCAACAGAAGTTGCATTTCATATAAGAGGAAACATGTAATGTAGGTCCTTTTATGAAAGTGGTAGGATTTTGATGTAATCCTTTTACAAATCCAATTCCATTTCTATTTGCGATGTGACCCTTGTGTGCAAGGATCATATCTAATCCTTTGCTACAAACCTTAAACTTGTTTAAGGTTTCCTTAAGAAGCAAATTTTCATTTTTTATTGCTTCTAAATGCTCACACTTAGAGCATGGAGGAGTTTGAAGACTATCAAACTTATCTTGTAGCAAAGCATGCTCTTTCTTTAAGATACTTAACTTCTTGCTAACAGTTCTACATTCATCAAATAATTCATGAAAAGCGATAGAGAGTTCTTCAAAAGATAAATCTTCATTAAATAAATCACATACCTATTCTTCTAAAGCCATTAGCGCGTAATGAGCAACTTGCTCGGTGTTGGACTCCTCTTCTTCGGACGCGCTTGAATCATCCCATGTTGCCTTGAGCGCCTTCTTCTTTGATGTCCTCTTTTTGGCTTGAGGACAATCGTTCTTGTAGTGTCCCGGTTTTTTGCATTCATAGCAAATCACTTGGTCCTTCTTTTGTTCAAATTTATTTTTTATATTATTTTTAAGTTTGTTCTTTCTTAAATATTTTTTAAATTTTTGAGTCAAAAGTGCAATGTCATTGTCACTGTCCTCATCACTTGATGTTCCTTTCAAGTGGTCTTCTTGTGATTTGAGTGCCATATCCTTCCTGTTCTTTGGAAGGGGGTTCTCGAGCTCGTCATGAGCTTGACATGTCATTTCGTAAGTCATTAGAGACCCAATGAGTTCTTCAAGAGGGAATGCTTTAAGGTCTTTGGCCTCTTGAATGGCCGTAACTTTTGGATCCCAACTTTTAGGGAGGGATCTTAAGATTTTAGTTACTAGTTCAAAGTTAGTAAAATCTTTACCAAGAGCTTTGAGTCCATTGATGACATCCGTAAACTGGGTGTACATGTCTCCGATGGACTCACTTGGTTTCATTCAGAAAAGTTCGTAAGAGTGCACAAGGATGTTGATTTTGGACTCTTTCACTCGGCTAGTGCCTTCACGAGTGACCTCAAGAGTTCTCCAAATATCAAAAGCCGAATCACACATTGAAACACGATTAAATTCATTTTTGTCTAATGCACAAAACAAGGCATTCATAGCCTTTGCATTTAAAGCAAAAACCTTCTTCTCCGATTCATTCCATTCGCTCATCGAAAGAGAAGATTTTTGAAATCCATTCTCAACAATAGACCAAAGCTCAAAGTCCATAGAAATGAGGAAGATCCTCATGCGAGTCTTCCAATATGTGTAATCCGACCCATTAAACAAAGGTGGTCGTGCAATAGAGTGGCCCTCTTGCATGCCGGAGTAAGCCATCTCTCTTGGGTATTAAACCGAATATGAGAGATAACCTCGCTCTGATACCACTTGTTAGGATCGGAGCGGCACTAAGAGAGGGGGGTGAATTAGTGCAGCGGATTAAAACTTCGATTTTAACAAGATCTTTCATACGATAAGAACGGAACTTGAAAAGTTTAACTTGAAAGCGTATTCTTAAAGTTGCGAAGCAAGGGTAATAAGGAACTAAAATAGTAAAAAGATTTACAGTAATGTAAATAACAATAATAAAATGCAAACCAGAGATTACGCCGATTTTTAGAGTGGTTCGGTCAAATGACCTACTCCACTTGCGATGCCCCTCTTCGATGAGGCTCCCACCTTCCACTAGCAAATCTCTTGAAATGGAAGGGTAAACACCCCTCTTACAACCTTTTACAAGCAGCTCAACCTCTTACAAATTTTCAATAAGAAAGGAGGAGGAGAACTCTCTAGTAAATTGAAAACAAGACTTGCTAAGACTTTCTAAGACTTTTCTCTCAATCAAAATGCTTCTCAAAAGTTGTTATCTCAGCTGAGATTTGAGGAGTATTTATAGGTCTCAAGAGGATTCAAATTTGGGCTCCAAAATTTGAATTCTCTTGGGGTTCCCGAATGCTAGAGGTGCCACCGCCCAGCCAAGCGATGCCACCGCCCAGCGCTCGGGTGCTGGGAGGTGCAACCGCCCAGCCCGGGAGGTGTCATCGCCCAGCTCTCGGGTGCTGGGCGGTGCTACCGCCCAACCAGGTGGTGCCACCGCTTGGCTCTCCGATTTCACTGGTTTGGCTTAATTTTAGCCCAAACCATATCTGACTTTGGGCCCAGTTGGCCCTTAACCAGGATATAGGATTATCTCTTAATCCTAATCCTAATTACAAGTGAACTACATAACAAAAACACATCCTAAGCAAGCTTTCAACCGCGAACGTCGAGTCTTGTTTCGGCGAGCTTTCCGACGAACTTCTTCCGACGGACTCCCATCAAACTCCCGATCTTGTGATGACTTTAACGAGTAGCCGAGCCTTCTCGGTGATCTCCGTGAACCTCCGACAATCTCTTCGGCGAACTTCCGAAAGTTTCGACAGGTTCCCGATTTCTTCTCGGTTGGTTCCGGCAGCATCTCCGACGATTCTTCGGACTCTTAAATGTCCATCGATCTTGACTCTGGTATTCTTACTTTGTGTTTTCTAGTTATCGTAGTTAATCCTGCACACTTAACTCAATAATATGGATTAGATCAATTAACCCATCAATTGATTTCGTCATCAAAATCCGAGATTCAACAGGCCATTCTGGTTCAAGACGGAGTCGATTTGGAACTACAGGGAGCCGAGAGCATTCCAGATGATATGTCTAAAGAAGAGCTTGCGGGTATGGATAAGAAGGCCCGATCAAGCATCATTCTAAATCTCTCTAACGAGGTTTTACGGGAGGTAGCTACGGAGACTATAGCTAAGAGCATGTGGGACAAGCTTAAAGCCTTGTACATGAAGAGGATAGTGGAGAATCGTCTCTACTTGAAGCAGAGTCTGTATATGCTTCGGATGATTGAAGGTACATCTATACTCTCGCATCTTGATAAGTTTGATTCTTTGGTTATGGATTTGGAGAATATAGATGCAAAAATTGATGATGAGGATAAGGCTTTGTTACTCTTGTGTTCTCTTCCCCAATCTTTTAAGCATTTCTGTGATACTTTGATTTATGGAAAAGAAACATTTTCTTATCAAGAAATTAAATCTGCACTGAAATCTAAGGAGCAGATAGACAGGAATATCACTGGGGAAAGTAGAGAGAATCAGGCTGAGGGTCTGGTTGTTAGGGGGAGAATGGATAAAAGAGAATTTGACAATAGTAGATCTAAATCTAGATCTAAATCCAGACATAGAAATTTGGAATGCAGATATTGTCATAAAATGGGGCACATTAAATCTGATTGCTTTAAATTAAAAAATAAATTAAAGCAAAAGGAAAAATTTGTTGAAAAAACTACTGAATCCGCTGAAGTTAGTGTAGCAACTGATGAGAATGTTGAAAATATTTTCTCTGCTATTGATGACAGGACGAGGTCTAAAAATGAATGGATTTTAGATTCAGGTTGTTCTTATCACATGTGTCCCAATAGGGATTTGTTTTCCACATATGAATCTTGTAATGGTGGAATTGTTTTGATGGGCAATAATGCCGCATGTGATGTTGTTGGTAGAGGTACAATCCGAATTAAAATACATGATGGTATTGTGAGGACGCTCACTAATGTTAGACATGTTCCTGATTTAAAAAAGAATCTCATCTCTTTAGGCACCATAGAGGCCCTTGGGTGTAAATACACAGCTGAAGGTGGAGTTATGAAAGTTTCTAGAAGTGCCCTTATTGTTATGAAAGCTTGTAGGTCTAGTAGCTTGTATATTCTGCAGGGAACTACTGTCACAGGTTCGGTTGCAGTTTCGTCATCATCATTGTCTGATTCTGACATCACCAAATTATGGCATATGCGTTTGGGTCATATTAGCGAAAAAGGTTTGAGCATATTGAGCAAAAGGGGTCTACTTTGCGGACAGAGTACTAGGCCACTTGATTTTTGTGAACACTGCATTTTTGGAAAGCAAAAAAGAGTCAGCTTCACTTCTCCAGCAGTTCACAAAACGAAAGGTACTCTTGACTATATTCATTCAGACCTTTGGAGTCAAGCTCATGTTCAATCTAAAGGTGGTGCCAGGTATACGTTGACTTTCATTGACGATTATTCCAGGAAAGTTTGGGTTTATTTTCTGAAGTATAAAAATGATGTTTTTCTAACATTTAAACAATGGAAGGCTTTGATTGAGAAACAAACAGGTAAAAAGATTAAGCGGCTTCGAACAGATAATGGCATGGAATTTTGTGAAGGTGATTTTGAAGAATTCTGCAAAAATGAAGGAATCGTTCGGCATCGCACTGTTAGGATGATGCCTCAGCAAAATGGTGTGGCCGAACATATGAACAGAACACTCTTGGAGAGAGCGAGGTGTATGATCTCAAATGCAGGGTTGACAAAGAACTTTTGGGCAGAGGCGATTAATATGACCTGTTACGTTGTCAACCGCGCTCCTTCTGCAGCACTTAACTTTAAAACTCCGGAGGAAGTTTGGTCAGGTACTCCTGCTGATTATTCTGATTTAAAAATTTTTGGGTGTCCAGCATACATGCATGTAAATGAAGGAAAATTAGAGCCTCGGGCTAAAAAGTGCATTTTCCTTGGGTATACTTCTGGGGTGAAAGGATACAGATTATGGTGTTCTGATCCCAAATCCCCAAAAGTTATCATCAGTAGAGATGTTACTTTTGATGAATTGTTTATGTTATCTTCCAAAGAGGATTCTACTAGTTGTACAAATGATAGTGCACAGAAGCAGGTGGAGCTTGAGATTGGTAGTTCAGATTCTTTTAAGTCGAACTCTTCTACTCAAAGAATGCCAGTAGATGGTCCCGAGTCTACTGACGCAGATGATCCAGAGGAAGAGCAATATTCCATAGCCAAGGATAGACCACGGAGAGATATTCGACCACCATAAAGATATGCAAATTTGGTTGCATATGCTTTGTCTGTTGCAGAAGAGACAAGTGAAGTTGGTGAGCCTACTTCCTACTCAGATGCAGTTTCTTGTGATAATTCCACTAAGTGGTTGATTGCGATGAATGAAGAAATTGAGACTCTCCATCGGAATAGAACTTGGGATCTTGTGAAGCCACTTTCGGGTAAGAAAATTGTTGGATGCAAATGGGTATTCAAAAGGAAGGAAGGTATTCCAGGGGTTGAAGATGCAAGGTACAAAGCACGATTGGTTGCAAAGGGCTATAGTCAGGTATATGGTGTTGATTTTAATGATGTATTTTCACCTGTTGTTAAACATAGCTCTATTCGTGTTTTGCTTGCTTTAGTTGCCATGTATGATTTGGAATTGGAGCAACTTGATGTCAAGACAGCTTTCTTACATGGTGAACTTAAAGAACAAATTTATATGGAGCAACCTCATGGATTTAAAGTTGATGGTAAGGAAGACCATGTTTGCTTGTTAAAGAAATCCTTGTATGGATTGAAGCAGTCTCCAAGACAGTGGTATAAGAGGTTTGATTCTTTTATGTTGGGTCATGGTTACACGAGGAGCATGTATGATAGTTGTGTTTACTTCCGGAAGTTAATTGATGGCTCTTTTGTATATTTGTTGCTTTATATTGATGACATGCTTATTGCAGCTAAGAATTTGTCAGAAATTCACACTTTGAAAATGCAACTGAGTAGTGAATTTGAAATGAAAGATTTGGGAGCAGCTAAGAAAATTCTTGGCATGGAGATCAAAAGAGATCGAGGAGTTGGAAAATTATTTCTGACTCAGAAAAATTACCTCAAGAAAGTCTTGGAGAGGTTTGGCATGAAAAATGCTAAGCCAGTGAGTACTCCTCTTGCTAGCCATTTTCGGCTATGTGCTGCTCAGTCACCACAATCAGTTGAAGAGGAAGAATATATGGTGAAAGTTCCATATTCTAGTGCCATCGGCAGTATTATGTATGCAATGGTTTGTACTCGTCCAGATATTTCACAAGCAATTAGTGTTGTTAGTAGATATATGTCTCGCCCAGGTAAAACATATTGGCAGGCTGTGAAGTGGATTCTCAAATACTTGCAAGGGACTTCAGATGTTTGTTTGGAATTTGGGAAAAATCGTGACACTTTGGTTGGTTACGTCGACTCTGATTATGCTGCGGATCTTGATAAACGAAGATCTTTGACAAGCTATGTATTTTGCGTTGGCGGTTGTGCAGTTAGTTGGAAAGCTTCCTTACAACCTATCGTAGCTTTATCTACTACAGAGGCAGAATATATGGCAGTGACAGAGGCGATCAAAGAAGTTTTATGGTTAAGAGGATTGTTCAGCGAATTATGTCTGCATCAAAGTTTTACTACAATTTACTGTGATAGTCAAAGTGCTATTCATTTGACTAAAGACCAGATGTATCATGAGAGGACAAAACACATCGATGTGAAGTTTCATTTTATTTGAGATATCATTGCTGAGGGAAAGTCCTTGTTCAGAAAATTTATACGAAGGACAATCCAGCTGATATGTTTACGAAGCCTCTTCCGGTTTACAAGTTCAAGCAATGCTTGGACTTGGTTGGTGTTCATTATTGGTGATTGCCCGTTGGGGCTTTTGTGAAGAAGGTGGAGCAATTTTTGTTGGGACATGCCAAGGTGGAGATTTGTTAGTTTGGCAAGTCCCATAGTCCCACATCGGGAAAATGAGGCTTGTCATCTCCTATTGGAACTATAAAAAAGGGTCTGGACTTTGAAGTCAGATGCACCACAAGTCACACCACAAGTGACACCACAAGAAAAACCTAAGTGTTTGCTTTGGTTTAAGTCCATACTCAGTTAAATAGTTTGGACTTATAGTTTGGTTTTTCTTGTTTAGTATTTTTGGGTGTTTTATGGACTAGGAACATCTTCCTAAGGCATTTGTAATTGTCCCTCTTTTGCAGTAGTAATTTGCTCCTCTTTCGTCCGTGGATGTAGGTCAAAGTCAATTGACCGAACCACGTATATCTGGTGTTTTGGTGTTCTTGTCTCGCTTTTATTCTTTCCGTTTTATTGTCTTGTTGGGTTGCCAAAATTACCTTGTGGTAAATTTCCTGGGGCTAGCTCTAACAGCGACTGCGGCTGCGGCTGTGACGTTGGCTGCGGTAGCTGCGGCAGCGGTGGTGGCTGCAGCAACTGTGGCAGCGGTAAAGCAGAAAGAAAGGAAAGGGGCAAAAAAAAAAAGGGGGCTGTGGTCGTGATTGTGATTGCGATTGCGGTGGTGGCGGCTACGTTTGCGGCAGTTATGTTTGGGAAAGAAAAAGTAGGAATGAGAAAAGGGAGGAAGGAAGTAGTGTAGTGGAAGGGGTTGCGGTTATGACAGCAACTGCGGTCGTGGCTACGACTGTGGTAGTGGCAGCGGCAATGGCTGCGATAGCTATGTTTAAAAAAGAAAACGAAGGAATGAGAGTAAGAGAGAGTAGGAGACTATGCCTCTATGTTCTGCATGAGCTGCAGTTGCGGAGGAAACAGAGAAAAAGTAGAAGGATTTGGGCTGACATCTGTTGGGAAATCTTGGGGGCGACATCAGATGTGCAGCGGAAGAACAAGAAAAACAAAATCCCAGATTCCCAAAGAGATGTTCGTCATCGTGCGAAGATTGGTGCACAAAATCCGCGAAACTTAAAACTACATATAGAGTAGATTATGTTACCTAGGGAGATCGTACATCCCTGTTTCCTTGCAGATCTTTAGGAGAGGGTGAAGGAGGTAAAGCGTCCTCCTCTCTAACGGTGATCCACACAGTAGGGCTGCGATGACGCTCCTCAAAACTCCAAGCCTACTCTGAGGTGGAGAGGGGGAGGAGAATAGGAGAGGCAAGCAAAAGCTCTAGTCTAAGAGGCTCTGAATCTCTCCTATTTATAGAGTTCCCATGTCAAACCCTAATGGGTCATCCCCTAGTGGGTATTGGATCTGCATCCAATAAAACAAGGGCTCCGTCGGATATCTCATATCCGAACCTCTACTCATCGCAATGCCTACCATATGTGTGTGACCCTCTAGGCCCAATATCGAGCTGGCCGTGAGTCATACCTGTCAGAACTCCTTCTAACTCAATGAATTATTATCTCTGTAATAATTCACTCGACTCATCGACTACGGACGTACTAGGCCACTACGCCGTAGTCCCCAGACGATACAAGAGAATCCAATCCATTAGACCTGTCTGTCCTCAGTTACCGTGTATCTATAGTCCCTCATCCATCTAATATCCCAGAAATCGTATATCGAGCATGGTGCTATCAGACCCATACGGTTTCTATTCGAGTCTCGCTTTAATCGGATTCTCTCGGAGAACTCTTTCTCTCTCAACCCGAATGATCCTGGCTAGGGATTTGTCTGAGCAAGAACACACGGGATATTCCTCTCATGACGCCGAAAGTGGATGATCCTTTATCGACACTCAATAGCCCTCGTAAGGTCGACTACCACTCCCAATGACCAGCTGTACTAGATTTGGGACAGCCAAACCTATAAGTCTGGTATCAAAGAGTGGAGCACTTATACAGGACATCCTTGGTCTCTCAAGTTTAAGGACCAGATACACTACTAGGACTACGGAATCGTTGTATGACAATAAGACATCATCAACCATCCAGCATTCCGTAAGCGGATCAATCAGTGAACTCATTCTCCAATGAGCACCTGTACTGTATCCTTAGTGTCCCTACACGAGCAGCTATGAGACCGGCTGCATCCATCATATGGACGGGTATACAGCACACCAGTCTGTCCGGTTATCACGATGTCCCTCTCTAGTAACCTATGACCGGGATTATTTAGGATCTGTGTTTAAAGGTGAATCGATCTCATTATCGTGATCTTATCACAATCCGATTCTCATTGCACAAATCCAAGGACATCACAATATATATATATGCACAATAGTTATAAAGTGATATATGCCAAAATATAATAAGCAAAAAGATTCTGTATCAAGTCACACGTGTCATCACTCACATGATTGGCTTGCTGGGCACCTATGACTAACAATCTCCCACTTAACCTAAAGCCAATCACCTATGTGTCTGATCCCCATCAGACCCTTGTGATGCTTAAAGACAATCTGAGACAATGGCTTTGTTAGTGGATCTGCAATGTTATCTTCGGATGGAACTCTTTCCATTGCTACATCTCCTCGGGTTACGATCTCTTTGATAAGTTAGAACCTCCTCAAAACACTTCTTCACCCAGACTCCCTCCTTTGCTACATATGATGCAACAATGTACTCCGCTTCTATGGTCGAGTCAGCAGTAGTATCTTGCTTGGAACTCTTCCAGCACACTACTCCTCCATTCAAGGTGTACACATACCCTGAATTCGACTTGCTATCATCGACATCAGACTGAAAACTTGAGTCTATGTAGCCTTCAACCTTAAGGCTACTACCTCCATATACTAGTAAAAGATCCTTAGTCCTTCTCAAGTACTTAAGGATACACTTTACTGCTTTCCAGTGCTCCAAGCCTGGATCCGCCTGATACCTGCTCGTGACACTCAGAGCATGCGCTAGATCAGGCCTAGTACATAGCATGGCATACATGAAAGACCCTATTGCCGAGGCATAAGGTATCATATCTATGTTCGCCCTTTCTTCTGGAGTCTTTGGGGACATACTTGTAGAAAAGGTATGAGACCTCTCTTGAAATTTTCTATGCCAAACCTTTTGACAATGGTTTCTATGTACCTGGACTAGGACAAGCCAAGCATCCTCTTGGATCTATCTCTATAGATTCTAATCCCTAAGATATAGGATGCTTCCCCTAAGTCCTTCATGGAGAAGTGTCTAGATAACCAAGCCTTTACTGTGGATAGCATTCCTACGTCATTCCCAATGATTAGGATGTCATCCACATATAACACCAAAAAGGTGATAACGCTCCCACTTACCTTCCTGTACACACAAGGCTCATCTTCGTTCTTAACAAAGTCATAAGATCTAATTGCCTTATCAAATCTTATGTTCCAAATTCAGGAAGCTTGCTTTAGTCCATAAATGGATCTAAGCAACCTACACACCTTATCTGGGTAGTTCTTGGACACGAATCCCTCAGGTTGCATCATATACACCTCCTCCTGGAGGTTCCTATTGAGAAATGCGGTTTTCACATCCATCTGCCAGATCTTATAATCATAGTGTGCTGCAATAGCCAATAGAATTCTGATGGATTTTAGCATTGCTACGGGTGAGAAGGTTTCGTCGTAGTCAACACCTTGCCTTTGATGATACCCCTTAGCCACTAGCCTTGCTTTATAGGTCTCTACCTTTTCATCTACTCCGATCTTTTTCTTAAAGATCCACTTGCAACCGATGGGTACAATACCTTCGGGCGCATCAACTAGGTTCCAAACCTTGTTGGAGTACATAGAATCCATCTCAGAATTTATGGCTTCTTGCCACTTCCCGGGGTCTATACTCATAATAGCCTCCTCGTAGGTCTGAGGATCAATATCCTCAACATCCTCTCCTCTAATATGTCCCACATATCTCTCAGGAGGATGGGATACTTTATCAGACTTACGTAAAGTTGAAACTTGTGTATTAGGTACCTGAACAGACTCGGGCTATAGAGTGGTGCTTGAGCATGGTTCTCCAACCTCGCTCAACTCTATCATTCTCCCACTATCTCCGCCAAGAATGTTCCTTCTCAAGGAACACTGCTCTCTTAGCTACAAAGACCTTTTGGTCCTCGAGATGATAGAAATAATACTCACAAGTTTCCTTGGGGTATCCCACAAATTTGCATCGCTCTATCCTTGATTCTAACTTATCGGGGTTGTGTCTTTTAACATGGGCAAGGTAGCCCCAAATCTTAACAACCTTAAGATCAAGCTTCTTCCCTTTCCATATCTCATATGGTGTAGACACTACCGACTTAGTTGGAACTCTGTTCAAAAGGTAAGCTGCGGTCTCTAGGGCATATCTCTAGAATAAGATGGGTAGGTCAGTGAAACTCATCATGGACCGTACCATATCTAACAACGTACGATTCCTCCTTCCAGAGACACCATTGAGTTGAGGTGTATAAGGAGGTGTCCATTGGGATAATATCCCATGGTCCTTAAGGAACTGAGTAAACTCTGTACTTAAGTACTCACCTCCTTGATCTGATCGAAGAGTTTTGATACTCTTTCCAATATGGTTCTCCACCTCATTCTTATACTCTCTGAATTTCTCAAAAGCCTCAGACTTGTACTTCATTAAGTACACATATCCATACCTTACGAAATCATCAGTAAAGGTAATGAAGTAGGAGTAACCACCAATGACATAAATTAACATGGGTCCACATACATCACTATGTATGAGTTCCAACAGTTCAGTGGCTCTCTCTCCAGTTCCACTAAATGGAGAGTTGGTCAGTTTTCCATGAAAGCAAGGCTCGCAAGTTGCATATGACACATAGTCGAATGGATCTAGATATCTATCATTTAGCAACATTTGAATCATTCCCTCATGGATGTGACCTAGCCTACAATGCCATAGGTTTGCACTGTTCATCTCATCTCGTTTCCTCTTAGATACACTTACATTCATGATATGTGGAGTAGTGTCTAGCATAAACAAACCTTTATGCAATATTCCTTTCGTCAATCTCCCCTCGGCTTTACTAGAATTTATAAGAAATTGTAGATGTGATAAGCAATACTGGTATCCAATACCAATGCACTATCACAAAAATATGATAATTGGAGATTGATCATGAATGTACCTGAAGCTTCTCCAAGCTTCTGTTTTGCCCTTTCTGCAATGTACTCTTTACAGTTACTCTTTGCAGTTCCTCTTCCAGTGCCCATCTTTGCCACAGTGGAAGCACTGACCTTTGTCCTTTGTTGGGTCTTTCTTAGCAACCTTTGCTTTACCTAGTCTGCCCTTGCCCTTTCCCTTCTTAAGGGACTTTTCTGCTTTCATTTTCTTTCTGGTCTCACCAGTGTAGAGAATTGACTTCTCTTTCTTAATAGTACTCTCTGCCTCCCTCAACATATTGAGGAGCTCTAGGAGAGTCACCTCAAGCTTGTTCATATTAAAATTCATTATGAACTGTGAAAAGGAATCTAGTAGGTATTGAATCTCGTATTTTGATGATGAAACCACTTGATATGTGTTTATGATTTAAACTGCATTTTGAGCGATGCAGGTCTACTCGATCAGGTTTAGACAGTTGACGTAGGAGGAATTGACGTTGCGCCGGAAGAGATCACGTCAGGATATTGGATGGCTGAATGCTTCGGATGTCGGGCATCGGGCCAAGGAGAGCGAAATTATGCCAAGGATATTGGGGTTGCGGAGGTCAACCACCGATTGGGCAACAAGCCGCAAGAGAGGATGATGCACCGAAGAATCGAACGAAGCGCCAACCAATGACGTGCCGGGCAACAGAATGTCAATTCGCGTTGTAATAATTGTCTAGATCGGAGTTGAGTTTTGGTTTGTGTGTGCAGGATTAACTACGATAACGATGAAGACATAAAGTGAAACAAAGTGCTGGAGTCAAGCACGAAGGATTCGTTGGGAGTTCGAGAGTTCGATGGAAGTCCGAAGGTTCGTCGAGAATGCTGCCGGAACTAGCCGAGAATGAGTAGGGAGCTTGCCGAAGGGTTTTTCGGAAGCTCGCCGAAAGGTTCGTTGGAAGTTCGCGGAGCTCACCGAGAAAGATCGGAGCTTACCAAAGAAGCTCGTTGGAACTTGCCAAGATCAAATCGTGAAGTCTAGGAGCTTGCCGGGAGTCCGCAGAATGGTTTCCGAGAGTTTATCGGAAGACCGTCGGAAGTTCGCCGGAAGCTCGCCGGAAGAAGTCTTGACTTACGGACTTTGTAATTGCATAGAAAATGTCTTTAAATTCGTAGTTAACACATTAATTAGGGTTAGGATTAGGTGTTAATCCTATAACCCAAGTAGGGGCCAATTGGGCCCGAGTTCGTACTGGTTTGGGTCAAGTTTGGAGCCCAACCAGTGAGCTGAATTGGCCTAGGCGATGGCACCGCCTAGGCTGGGCAGTGGCACCGCCCAACACCCGAGAGCTGGGCGGTGACGCCTCCTGGGCTGGGCGGTGGCACCGCTTGGCTGGGCGGTGGCACTGCCAGCATCGAGAACATAAGAGAATTCAAATTTTTGGAGCCCAAATTTGAATCCTCTTGAGGCCTATAAATACCCCTCAAGTCTCAGCTAAGAAGACAACTTTTTGTGCAGCAAGTGATTGAGAGAAAAGTCTTAGAAGAGTCTTTGCCTTTCTTGTTTTCAATTTGCTAGTGTTCACCTCCTTCTTTCTTGCTGAAAATCTATAAGAGAGTGAACCGCTTGTAAAAGTTGTAAGAGGGGTATTTACCCTTCCCTTTCAAGAGATTTGCTAGTGGAAGGTGGGAGCCTCATCGAAGAGGGGCCTCGCAAGTGGATGTAGGTCATTTGACCGAACCACTATAAAATCGGCGTAATCTTTGGTTTGCATTTACTTATTGTCATTTATATTACTGCAAACCATTTGCACTTTAATGCTATACTGCTTTGTCTCCGTCTTACTTATCTCTTCAAATTAAAATGCAATCGAAACGGTTTCAAACGAAAACGTTACTTTTATCGTACGAAGTTTCCGAAAGTGTTTAAATCATCAAAAGTTTATCACACTTTACCGCTGCACTAATTCACCCCCCCCCTCTTAGTGCCACTCCGATCCTAACAATTGGTATCAGAGCCCGGTATTTCTCATTTCGGATTTATACCCGAGAGAAATGGCTCTTCATGGCTTTCAAGAGGGCTTTTCGGTTGTTCGTCCACCGTTGTTTAACGGATTGGACTACACTTATTGGAAAACTCGAATGAGAGTTTTCTTGATTTCTATGAATTTAGATTTATGGAATATCATTGAAAACGGCTTTCAACTTCCCTCTAAACCGATGAACGAATGGTCGGATTTGGAGAAGATGTATTTTTCTTTAAACGCAAAGGCTATGAATGCCTTATTTTGCATTTTGGACAAAAATGAGTTCAATCGGATTTCTACATGCCAAACGGCTTTTGATATTTAGCGAACACTTGAAATCACGCACGAGGGAACTAGTAGAGTCAAAGACTCGAAAGTGAACATTTTAATGCATGATTTCGAGCTTTTTCAAATGAAGCCGAGCGAAACCATTGTTGACATGTACACCCGTTTTACGGATGTTGTCAATGGTTTAAAAGCTCTTGGCAAATGTTTCTCAAATTTTGAACTTGTTAGTAAAGTTTTACGATCACTTTCTAAAGCTTGGGAATCAAAAGTAACGACAATACAAGAAACAAAAGATTTAAATATTTTTCCACTTGAAGAACTTATCGGCTCATTGATGACATATGAAATGGTGCGTAATGCACATGATGAACACAATGAACACTTGAACCACCTTCCAAAGAATAGGAAGGATTTGGAACTCCGGACAAATGAATACCACTTGAGCGATGACTCAAGTGATGAGGACAATGATGAACTTGAACTTCGAACACTAACTCTTAATAAGTTCATTAAACAAAAATCTAAAATAAACAATGAACTTGAACGGAGGAAGAGGCCAAAGAAAAGGAAGGCACCCAAGGATGAATCAAGAACTTCCAAAAATGAAATGGCGAATTGGGCTTTGACGGGCTTCGACTACAAGGTAAGTAACTCAACTCTCTTGAATTATTTTGAAATTACTTGATGTTTTCCATGATGCATTTTCTCTTTTCTTTTGAATAATTATTTTTCTTGAAAATTGTAAGTTTTATGTTAATAGAATAAAATGTTAGATTTAAATAATCATATATATGTGCTTGAGAAGCAAGAATATGTATTTTGATGATTTCCATATCAACTTTCAATGATGATGCATGGTTTTTATATGGAAGGCTTGATGATATTTTTTTTTAAACCTTGTCTTTGGTTTTCAAACATGATGTATGTTTTTGACATAAGAACAAAACTTGAGCATGCTAATATAAAGTCAATCACATAAATTAAAACTAAAGAAGTTTTAGTTATCTATAAGAATCATTCAAAATTATGTTCAATGAAACTATTGCATAATGATGTAATGAAAATATTAAACATTTTGAAACCATGCTTTAGTGTCATGCATAATGATCATGCTTAATAAATTTCAAAATTATGCATATGAATCTTGTGATTTATGGATTATTGATTTTTACCATAATGAAAGTGCCTTATTAATCTTTGTTGTAATAAATCTTACACTTTCGGTTTTAAACATTATACATGTTTTTATTTGGTATAAGTGAAATAAAATCATATGAATTGAAACAACTAAAAAGAGGAAAATATTTTTTCATTGAAAAATTATTTTTCTCTATCCTATTGATCTTGATGTTTATTATGATAAATCTATGTATACCATTTTGAATCTCTTGAAAGTAATGTTGATATTTTGATGATTTTGATGATTTAAATTTGAAATGAGTTTTATCAAAATCATGATATTGATTTCTTGGAATAACATGAGATTACCTTTGATGATCATTTTGATTCATGGAATTTTGGATTCATGACTTGGTCTTACATTTGTTTATGAGATGGTTGAAATCTTTGTACGTTTGAATTCTTCCCTTCTCCTTTCAATTTATGCATGTTATATGTTAAAGATTTAAAACCATGTTTTGGTATCATGCATATCTAAGAAATATTGATGTGACAAATTGAATAAGTTGAAAATGAATGATGATTTTTCTCTTGAATATAACTTGTGATATATTTTTTTATATAAATCATCATTTTGATTTCTCGACATTCGATACATGAGATTTTATTATAAATCAAAATTTCTCATTAATCGATCTTCTATGATTTTACTTGATATTCTTTTGAGAGGAGATTTTCTAAATGAATCATGATTTTTCCTTGTGAGTTCTTAGAGTTATTACTTGAATTTTCTTTTAAAACAAGATCTCTTCTTTGTACTCCTATGACTTTTCTTGATATTTTATTTAAAGAAGATATTTACTATATGAATCATGTCTTTTGGTATTCAAATGATTTTATCATTCATGACATGATTTCTTTGTATTTATGGCTTGCATGGCTTGAAATGTTTTGGTATAATGCATGCAATGATGAAATATTCATAAAGTTAAAATGATGTATGCAATACTTATGATAATGATGTACATGATGTATTTATTGCATATGATGTGTATCATGAATGCTTTAAATGATGAATGTTTGGTATCATGATCAACATGTTGATAAATGCTTGAAAATTTTAATATTTGAGTATCATGTATGATATGCTTATTAATGATGATTGATTTATTTTTCGGTATCGTGCATGAAAAATAAGGTTATTGAAATTGTGTATGTTTTAATTTGAATATATAATGATGCACAAATAAGAATGATACTTACCTTTGTCATAATATGAAAATTGATATAAGGGTCTTCCCTTCTTTTTGACAATGACAAAGGGGGAGCAAGAATTTCTAGCGTGGACATCATGAAAAGAGGCAAACTAACTAGCTTGCACAATTCAAGATGAAAGCAAAAATTGCACTTCTCAAAAGAGAAGATGCAAATGTAACATTTGCCAAATTGTTTGCTTGCCTCATGTAAAACATTATCTCTTGCTAGTTTGGCATTTTTGCTAGCTTGTATGTTGCAAAACTTGATCACTTTTTCAAACATTTTGCTAGCTTACATTTTGCAAAGAAAGCAAAAATGACACTTCTAGAAGAAAGAGCTTGTTATTTTGAACATCACAAGTTTGCCTATCTTAAGAAACAAAAATTACAAAAGTGCTATCTTGCCTATCTCAAGAAGCAAAACTTGCAACTTGCACATTGCAATAGGAAGCAAGAATTATGAGCTTACACAAGAAAGCTATCTTGCATTTGCTTTCGAAATTTTTGCTAGCTTGTATATTGTGAAACTTACATATCGTAAAAATTGCTAGCTTGTAGTATAAAGAGAAGCAAAAAGTTGCTATCTCAAAAGAAGCAAATGTGCTATCTTTCTTATCTTAAGAGGCAAAAATGCTAACTTGCACATCTAGCAAAACTTGACAAATTTGCATATTTCAAGAAGCAAGAGTTGCTTTCTTGAACATCTCAATATTGCTAGCTTGCATGATGTAGAACTTACTATCTTGAACATTATCAAAGTGCTATCTTGTATGCTGTAAAACTTGCATATCTAAAACTTGATAGCTTGAATGTCCTAAGCATGATGCATTACTTGCTAAATTTTCTAGCTTCAAATTTGCATGATGATAAAACTTAATATTATGTTTTTCATGCAATGAGTTGAACTTATATTACAAACACAAAGAATAGTTGTACTTCTCCTTTTTGTTGATGACAAAGGGGGAGAAGTATGTTGATGACATGATATGCATAAGTTTATGCATATGTTCATGATGATGTGTTGCAAGTATTCATGATGAATATTGCAATGACTTGAATTCAGTTTGAATTCAAGGTTCTATCAATATGTCATATTGATAGGGGGAGTTTGTTTAAACTCCGGGAGTTAAGGTTAACTCCGTCATCAAGTGGTTGTCATCATCAAAAAGGGGGAGATTGTTGAATCTCGTATTTTGATGATGAAACCACTTGATATGTGTTTATGATTTAAACTGCATTTTGAGCGATGCAGGTCTACTCGATCAGGTTTAGATAGTTGACGCAGGAGGAATTGACGTTGCGCCGGAAGAGATCACGTCAGGATATTGGATGGCTGAATGCTTCAGATGTCGGGCATCGGGACAAGGAGAGCGAAATTACGCCAAGGATATTGGGGTTGCGGAGGTCAACCGCCGATTGGGCAAGAAGCCGCAAGAGAGGACGATGCACCGAAGAATCGGACGAAGCCAACCAATGACGTGCCGGGCAACAGAATGTCAATTCGCGTTGTAATAATTGTCTAGATCGGAGTTGAGTTTTGGTTTGTGTGTGCAGGATTAACTACGATAACGATGAAGACATAAAGTGAAACAAAGTGCTAGAGTCAAGCACGAAGGATTCGTTGGGAGTTCGAGAGTTCGACGGAAGTCCGAAGGTTCGTCGAGAATGTTGCCGGAACTAGCCGAGAATGAGTAGGGAGCTTGCCGAAGGGTTTTTCGGAAGCTCACCGGAAGGTTCGTTGGAAGTTCGCGGAGCTCACCGAGAAAGATTGGAGCATACCGAAGAAGCTCGTTGGAACTTGCCAAGATCAAATCGTGAAGTCTAGGAGCTTGCCGGGAGTCCGCAGAATGGTTTCCGAGAGTTTATCGGAAGACCGTCGGAAGTTCGCCGGAAGCTCGCCGGAAGAAGTCTTGACTTATGGACTTTGTAATAGCTTAGAAAATATCTTTAAATTCGTAGTTAGCATATTAATTAGGGTTAGGATTAGGTGTTAATCCTATAACCCAAGTAGGGGCCAATTGGGCCCGAGTTCGGACTGGTTTGGGCCAAGTTTGGAGCCCAACCAGTGAGCTGAATTGGCCTAGGCGGTGGCACCGCCCAACACCCGAGAGCTGGGCGGTGACACCTCCTGGGCTGGGCGGTGGCACCGCTTGGCTGGGTGGTGGCACTGCCAGCATCGGGAACATAAGAGAATTCAAATTTTTGGAGCTCAAATTTGAATCCTCTTGAGGCCTATAAATACCCCTCAAGTCTCAGCTAAGAAGACAACTTTTTGTACAGCAAGTGATTGAGAGAAAAGTCTTAGAAGAGTCTTTGCCTTTCTTGTTTTCAATTTGCTAGTGTTCACCTCCTTCTTTCTTGCTGAAAATCTATAAGAGAGTGAACCGCTTGTAAAAGTTGTAAGAGGGGTATTTACCCTTCCCTTTCAAGAGATTTGCTAGTGGAAGGTGGGAGCCTCATCGAAGAGGTGCCTCGCAAGTGGATGTAGGTCATTTGACCGAACCACTGTAAAATCGGCGTAATCTCTGGTTTGCATTTACTTATTGTCATTTATATTACTGCAAACCATTTGCACTTTAATGCTATACTGCTTTATCTCCGTCTTACTTATCTCTTCAAGTTAAAATGCAATCGAAACGGTTTCAAACGAAAACGTTACTTTTATCGTACGAAGTTTCCGAAAGTGTTTAAATCGTCAAAAGTTTATCACACTTTACCGCTGCACTAATTCACCCCCCCCCTCTTAGTGCCACTCCGATCCTAACAGTAGGGACTGAAGCACAATGTCCACACACAAGTTATCTTCTAGGACCATTCCTAGACCTGTGAGTTTCTCTATCCACTCAATCATCTTTAGGACATAGTTTTGAACCGGTGTCCCCTCAGTCATCCTAGCGCAGAAGAGGCTCTTGGATATCTCATATCGCTGAGTCCTTACTTGTTTCTCAAACAATTTGCGGACATGTAGCAGAATGGATATAGCATCCATCTTTTCAAGTTGTCTCTGTAACTCAGGATTCATAGAGCCCAACATATAGCACTGAGCAAGAGTAGAGTCATCTATGTACTTCACGTAGCGAGCGATCTCATCCTCGCTTGCCTCTTCTTCGGGCGTAGGCATCACTGTATCAAGAACGTATACGATTTTCTCCGCCATGAGAACAATTCTCAAGTTACGGAGCCAATCCGTAAAATTTAGACCAGTGAGACGGTTGACATCAAGTATACCACGTAAGGGATTTGAAAGCGACATTTTTCTAAAAATAAAGATGCAGCAGAAATGAATAACATGCAGATTTTGCAAGAAATAAATTATCAAGATATGAACTTCTATCTTAATATGCTCCCACTATTTTACTAACAAGTCATGCGACACCCTTAGCACGTGAAACGGAAGTCTCCGGCTGACTTCTAATGGGGATCAGGATCCAATCAGCGTCTTAGTGTTACCTCGAGGGACTCGACCAATCACACTAAGCCTAAAAGGTAGGCAACTCTTGCCGATCACAACTCCTTGTGATTCCCGTCCTATTCGGCCTCCGAATCACCATGGTCTCGAGGGACTCGACCAACCATGATGCTCGGTTAAGTCAACACCTTCGTTACAAGATGAGTCTGATTTGATGATATACCCTCGAGGGACTCGACCAAGCATACCATGTCCTCAGGTCACCGGTGACATCTCTATGTCGTTAGCAAGATAGCAAATCGTGATATAGGTGAGTCTCGAGGGACTCGACCAACTCAACCTACACCGGGAATCAGTTCCTACTTATAACGATGGAAGGCCACATGGGTCAATCTAATTGCCTCACGTTTACCGACTTAATATTATAGAGAGAGATGTTTCTATGATTTGGTCTCCTAATATGACATGTCACACATATACATATTTAATATATATCTACATCGTATGCAAATATATATACGTATCTAGTATGTGTATAAGCAATCACATTAGATGATCATGGACCACAACCTAATGTGATTAGGCCCGAGCTAGTAGGCCTAATCACTCACATCAAGATCTATGTGTGCAACGGTGCATCTCCATGCCCTGTGATCATCCATCTCGTCCTTGTCGGTTCCGTCAACATCTCGATGCATCTTCATGCATCGTGATCGTCCGTCTTGTGGGTCTCGCTATCGCATCCACACTCCCGCTGCGCCTCCTCATGTGAAGACAACTTAATCATAGGCACGCTGGCCCGATAATAAACAAGAAATATAATAGAGGCTCGAAGACCCCAATAATAATAATCACAAGTACACACATCACACGGTCCATGATCATCCGTCCATACATCATACATCACATGTATAATTAATCATCATTATGTAGGACTACTAGATAATGATAAAAATAATAATCAACTAAACCTTTTAATTAATTAGTATTTTATGAAATCAGGGACATATAGAAAATTTTTGAATTCATAGGGGTATTTTCATAATTTAGCCAAGAGACAGAAATTGGAATTTCTCAAATTCCGAGGGGTAAAACTATCTTTTGCCCTGAAAACCCTAATACCCTACTCCCCTTTGCTGTTGTCGCTGCCGTCACCCTGTTGGTGGCGGCTTGTGCGGCAGGGCGAGGGCGCTGCCCTCGCCTGCAGGCAGTACGCCCGCAGGTGGCGCTGCCACTACAGGTGGGCGCCCCCGCGGGCGCCGTCGCCTCCGCGGGTGGTTTTGCCGGCGGGGCAACGGCCGCAGGCGGTGCTGCCCTTATAGGTTGGCGCCCCAACGGGCGCCACCACCTCCACGGGCAGTTCTACCCGTGGGGCAACGCCCGCAGGCGGTGATCCACACAGTAGGGCTGTGATGACGCTCCTCAAAACTCTAAGCCTACTCTGAGGTGGAGAGGGGGAGGAGAATAGGAGAGACAAGCAAAGGCTCTAGACTTTGAGGCTCTGAATCCCTTCTATTTATAGAGGTCCCCTGTCAAACCCTAATGGGTCCTCCCCTAGTAGGTATTGGATCTGCATCCAATAAGACAAGGGCTCTGTCGGATATCTCATATCCGAACCTCTACTCATCGTAATGCCTATCATATGTGTGTGACCCTCTAGGCCCAATATCGAGCTGGCCGTGAGTCATACCTATCAGAATTCCTTCTAACTCAGTGAATTATTATCTCTGTAATAATTCACTCGACTCATTAACTACGGACGTACTAGGCCACTACGCCATAGTCCCCAGACGATACAGGGGAATCCAATCCATTAGACCTGTCTGTCCTCAGTTACCATGTACTAATAGTCCCTCATCTATCTAATATCCCAAAGACCGTATATCGAGCATGGTGCTGTCAGACCCATACGGTTTCTACTCGAGTCTCGCTCTAATTGGATTCTCCCGGAGAACTCTTTCTCTCTCAACCCGAATGACCTTGACTAGGGATTTGTCTGAGTAAGAACACATGGGATATTCCTCTCATGACGCCGAAAGTGGATGATCCTTTATCGACACTCAATAGCCCTCGTAAGGTCGACTACCACTCCCAATGACCAGCTGCACTAGATTTGGGACAACCAAACCTATAAGTCTGGTATCAAAGAGTGGAGCACTCATACAGGACATCCTTGGTGTCTCAAGTCTAAGGACCAGATACACCACTAGGACTACGGAATCGCTGTCTGATAATAAGGCATCATCAACCATCTAGCATTCCATAAGTGGATCAATCAGTAAACTCATTCTCCAATGAGCACCTGTACTATATCCCTAGTGTCCCTACACGAGCAGCTATGAGACCAGCTGCATCTATCATATGGACGGGTATACAGCACACCAGTCTGTCCGGTTATCACGATGTCCCTCTCGAGTAACCTATGACAGGGATTATTTAGGATCTGTGTTTAAAGGTGAATCGATCTCATTATCGTGATCTCATCACGATCCGATTCCCATTGCACAAATCCAAGGACATCACAATATATATATATATATATATATATATATATATATATATATATATATATATATATATATATATATATGCAATAGTTATAAAGTGATATATGCCAAAATATAATAAACAAAAAGATTCTGTATTAAGGCACACGTGTCATCACTCACATGATTAGCTTGCTGGGCACCTATGACTAACAACATCTTCTTTGGATATTTGGATCAAAATCTTTGAAAGGCAAGTATTCCGATCTTTCCTCTTGCAAGCTTTCTAATCTTTCTTATTGCAAGTGTCCTGATCTTTTCTCCTGCAAGTGTTCCGATCCTTCCTATTGCAAGCTTTCTAATCTTTCCTATTGCAAGTGTCCTGATCTTTCCTTACTATAATTTATCTCTACATTTGCTTTGAATATTAGGAACTTTGAATTGTTCTAGCCTTGCATTTGATATGTCTCATTTTTAGACGTAACAATTCGAATCTATACAACTTTTGAGATTATGACCTTTCTACCTTTTTATGGTTATAACTTCATGTATTGACCTCTAATTTGGACAAATCTTATTTGATCAGAATATAGACTCATAAACCTTTCTTTTGATAGTTTATTTTAAAAATTCGGAGTAAGTTTGCCTATCCAAACTTCTGTTTCAAATGAGTCTACAGATTCTGCAAAATAAGGATCGTAATTTCTGACCTTTTGATACCGAGCTGCCTATAAGTCAATGTCGGAAACTCCGATTTGTTCAAAACTAATTTCATTAGAAACTAGACTAATAGATCTTTCTTTTGATATATGAATTAAAATATTTGGAGTCCAAACACCTACCCAGTTATCAGTTGAATCTGACCTTATAAATTCTGCCAAACAGAGATTTTGTTCTCCGATCCTTATTTACCAAATTATTTGTAACTCTCTGTTGGATAGTTCAATTCATATGAAGCTTCTTTTATATGAAAGTAGATTGAAAAATCTTTCTAATGATATATTTCTGAGTAAATTGGAGCACGATTGATCATTTGAATCATTTATTCAATGTGCCTCTTGAATTTTGTCAAAAATTGAGCTTTGGTCGATTTCGCATATTCTGGTTTCATTCCTTTGGAAATTGATATCCTTTATCTTTCTTATTCAACTAAGCTTTATATTACTGCTTTGAATTCTTGTATGCTCTTATCCTTAAAATTATTTGCATTCTTGAAAACTATTGTATAACGTTTATGCTATATCGTATTGACTCATATAAGCACATGTATATCCTATTGTTCCGCATTTGCTTTCGATATGTGCCTATTCCAGTTTCATTCCTTTGGACATTGAATTTATCTAACCTTCTTATTTGAATTGAGTTATATGTGATTGCTTGGAATCCTTGAATGCTCTTGCTTTCATTTCCTTACAAATCTGAATACAATTATGAAAGATTATTGCTTACTTCGTATTGACTCGTAAAGGCACATGTACGTTTTGTTTTTCCGCGTGTGCTTCCGATATGTGTTATTTATTGTTCATACTATCCTTTTGTACTATGGTATTTGTGGGATATTGTGAACCTTCGCTAGAAATTGTAAAGGGAGTTATGCATAGAGCTTGTGATGCTCTGCCGGCCCTTATGACTTCACTCAAACGTGGGTGGATGGAGCTCCCAGACGTGGGAGAGCTCCTAGACGTGTGAGACTTATATTTGGTGGTCATTCAGAAATGGATGTACCATATTATGTTATGGTCCCACTTCACCTTCTGTATGTTTGATATGATATCCAGAGCTTTGGTATGTGTTTCTATACATGCTTTGGATAAGAATGATATGAATGCAACGTCAAATTCAGTGTTTGAGCTTCTGTTTTATATTTGTTCTTTGATATGCTCTGAAATGATTCATATGCCATTGATATGCTTTGAAATGTTTCACATACCATTGATATGTTCCGAAATGTTTCATTTGCTACCGTCCCAATTTATTGTTCACAATACCCTTTTGTACTCTGGTGTTTGTGGAATTATTTGGACCTTTGCTAAAAATGGTAAAGGGTATGTGCTTAGAGCCTACGATGCTCTAGATTATGTTTGGTGGTCATTCAGAAATGGATGGACCATATTATGTTTGAAATCCCACTTCATCTGTTATTGTTACGCTTCGAAATGTTTCATATGTCATTGATATGCTCCGGAACATTTCATACGCTATTGATATGCTCCAATTACTCTATGCTCCATTTACTATGAACTGATATATTTTGAAATATCCTATTTGCAATTGATATGCTCTGGAACATCTCGTACGCTATTGATATGCTCCAATTACTCTATGCTCCATTTGTTATGAACCAAATATGTTATGAATGAAATGACATTTGCGATTCAGTATCTAATGAGATGATATCATTGAATCTCTTGGATTCTATCTTGCATTGTGATATCTTGTTTGTTTGAAACTGTCCCTTCTCGTGCTAGAATTGGGCTTATCACTCTTTCAGGTCAGCTTATCACTCTTTGAGATATTTGAATTGGGCTGAGGCAGAGTGGAGAGCTATTCAGAATTATGGGCGAAGTCTTGTTGGTTATTATGTTATTGTTGTATAAGCATATTTTGTATGTAATGAAATGTTGTCGATGAACCAAAATGGATATACCTTGTAAAAGTATTAAACGATCTCTCTTTTTTGGAATTTCGGAATGTTAAGTCTAGTTTACGATGATATGAACTTGTGGTAAATGGTTGGAGTTCTGATTGTATAAATTACTTAGCTTGTGGATTTATAAATGTTGTTCATGTTTGTTAAGTTGGCTTGAGTTGTTATAAATGTGAATTATCGAATGATATAATATATGATTATAAACTGCACAGGTTTTATAGATGTGAATTTGATAGTATGTTTTTCAGTGTTCTCAAATATTAGTTTGGATCCTGGATTGGTTTGTGATGAAAATTTTTAATATTATTGATCTCTTTTTGAGGGGCGTGACAGATATGGCACTTAGAACTCAATAAGACCACTTGCGAGAAAACTCAAGTGATAAGGATTTTGACTATGACTTGGCACTTCTAACAAGGAAATTTAAAAAAATTATTAAAAGAAATAAATTTAAAAATGACACTAAAAATAAATTTAAACCCAAAAAGGACCAAGTTATTTGCTACGAATGCAAAAAGCCGGGACATTATAAAAGTGATTGTCCCGAAGCCAAGAAGAGAACACTAAAGAAGAAGACGCTTAAAGCAACGTGGGATGACTCAAGCGTATTCGAAGAAGAGGAGTCCAACACCGAGCAAGTTGCTCATTATGCACTCATGGCCATCGAAGAGGAGGTATCAAATTTAGTTGATGCAGATTTATCATTTGATGAATTGTTAAATACTTTCCATGATTTATTTGATGAATACAAAACAATTAGTAGAAAAAATAAATTGTTAAAAAAAGAGCATGATATTCTTGTTAGTAATTTCGATAAATTAAAAATTGAACATAATGATAGTTTAGTTTCATGTATGAAATGCCATGACTTAAAAAAACTCCAAAAGGAGAACTTGCTATTCAAGGACACCTTGAAGAAATTCGAGGTTGGTAGCAAGTCTTTGAATATGATCCTTACAAATAAGGGTCACGTTCCTAAAAGAAATAAAATTAGATTTATGAGAAGTTCTCACCAAAATCTAACCATCTTCATTAAAGGCCCTATCTTGCATGTTTCGCACCAAAATAAATGTAACTTTTGTTGCAAACATTGACATAGAACTTATCATTGTCCATTCAAGAAAGTTAGTCCAAGAAAATTGATTTGAGTTCCAAAAGGAACCATAAAGAACTACATGCAACATGATAAACAATTTAGATCGATTTTTGAGGCACCCAAGATTATATGAGTACCTAAAAATTATCCTTTTTTGTAGAAACATATATCACCACAAGCTAGGAGCAAGAGATGGTACCTTGATAGTGGATGCTCAAGGCATATGACAAGAGATCCATCTTAATTCTCTAAGCTCACTAGCATAGACGAAGGCTATATCACCTTCAGAGACAACAATAAGGGTAAAATTATTGGCAAAGGAACCATAGGTAATAAATCTAACTTTTTTATTGAAGATAGTTTGTTAGTTGATGGTTTAAAACATAACCTCTTGAGCATTAGTCAATTGTGTGATAAAGGATATATTGTCAAATTCGAATCTAATGCTTGCATCATTGAAAAACCACACAAAAACACATCTATGATTGTATTAAAATAAAATAACATATACACCATTGACATCAATGATCTTTGTAATGAAATGTGTTTCTCGATTTTGAATGATGATATTTGGCTTTAGCATAGAAGATTAAGTCATGCTAGCATAAAATTAATCACCCAAATTTCATCCAAAGAACTTGTAAGAGGAATTCCTCATATCAAGTTCTTCAAAGATAATGTGTGTAATGCTTGTCAATTAGGAAAACAAATAAAACGTAGCTTCAAATCTAAGAATCAAATAAGCACCTCTAGACCCTTACAATTGATCTACATAGACTTATTCGGACCAATCTCTACATCAAGCCTAGGAGGTAGCAAATACGCTTTTGTTATTGTAGATGATTATAATAGATACATATGGACTTATTTCTTGAAACACAAAAATGAATGCTTTAGATATTTCATCAAGTTTTGTAAACTTGTTCAAAATGAAAAGGGTTCTATGATTTCATTAATTCGAAGTGATCACGATGGTGAATTTCAAAACCATGATTTCTAAGAATTTTGTGAATCTAATGGATGCAACCATAACTTCTCTATTCCAAGAAATCCTCAACAAAATGGAGTAGTTGAAAGAAAGAATAAAAATTTACAAGAAATGGCAAGAATCATGTTGAATGAACATAGTCTACCCAAATATTTTTGGGCCGAAGTCGTAAACACAACATGCTATATTATGAATAGAGTTCTAGTAAGACCCTTACTTATTAAAACTCCCTATGAGTTGTGGAACAACAAAAAACCCAATGTTTCATATTTTAAAGTTTTTGGATGTAAGTGTTTTATCTTGAATGAAAAAGATGCCTTAGGAAAATTTGATGCTAAATCCGATGAAGGAATTTTTCTTGGTTATTCTTAGATTTCTAAAGCATTTCGTATCTTCAATAAAAGAACTTTAATTATAGAAGAATCCATTAATGTTGTTTTCAATGAGATTTTCAAAATCAAGAAAAATGATTTTGATGATGATGTTAATTTCAATTTTTTGAATTTAAATGAAACCCCTTCTTCAAGTGGCAACTTAGATGCATCCACTTCCGAAACATCCTTACTCAAGGATTGGAAGTATGTAGATGCTCATCCTAAGGAGTTAATCATAGAAGACACATCTAAGGGGGTTCAAACACGTTCTTCTCTTAAAAATTTTTGTGCAAACGTCACTTTTCTCTCCCAAATTGAACCTAAATGTATTGATAAAGCCATGAAAGATGATTCATGGATTATCGCAATGCAAGATGAGTTAAATCAATTTAAGAGAAATGAGGTATGGAAGCTTATTCCTAGGCCAAATGACCATTTAGTTATTGGTACTAAATGGGTCTTTAGAAACAAGCAAGATGAATCTGGTATTGTGGTTAGAAACAAGGCTAGATTAGTGGTCAAAGGTTTCAACCAAGAAGAAGGTATCGATTATGAAGAAACCTTTACTCCTGTGGTTCGATTAGAAGCCATAAGGATACTCCTTGCCTATGCTAGTAGTAATAATTTTAAGTTGTTTCAAATGGATGTTAAAAGCACTTTTCTTAATGGCTTTATTTCCAAAGAAGTTTATGTTGAACAACCTCCCGGATTTGAGAATAATAGTTTCCCTAATCATGTGTTTAGATTAACTAAAGCTATCTATGGTTTAAAACAAGCCCCAAGGGCTTGGTACGTGAGACTTAGTTCTTTTCTTATTGAAAATAATTTCTCTAAAGACAAGGTTGATACTACATTGTTTATCAAAAATTTTGAAAATAATTTTTTAATTGTTTAGATTTATGTTGATGATATTATTTTCGGTTCCACGAACGAATCTCTTTGTGAATCTTTCGCTAAAAGTATGAGCCTTGAATTTGAAATGAGTTTGATGGGAGAATTAACCTTCTTTTTAGGCTTACAAATTAAACAACTAAGCAATGTCATCTTTATTAGTCAAACTAAATATGTTTTAGATTTGCTAAAATGATTTAATATGGATAGCTCAAAAGCTATCAACACTTCTATGAGCACCTCCACTAAGTTAGAAATTGATGAAAGTGGAGAAAGTTTTGATAAAAAAACTTATAAGGGTATGATAGAAAGTTTACTTTACCTCATTGCAACTAGACCAGATATCTTGTTTAGTGTAAGACTTGTTAGGATCAAGAGCACTAAGAGGGGCGGGGGGGTGGGTGAATTAGTGCAGCGGAAAACTTTCGACGATTAAAACTGCATTCATACGATGAAAACCGATTTCGATGCGAAAGCCGATTCGGAAAGTTCTTTAACTCAATATCAAGCGAAGTGCAGTTAAAGTAAAGCTATGGAGGCAGTTTGTAGTTAAGATAGAGAACATACTATAAATGCAAATCGAGATTTATAGTGATTCGGTCAATCTTTACCTACATCCACTTTTGGCTTCCTCCTCTAATGAGGTCACTAACGTCTATTAGAGGCCTTCCTTCAATAGGCAAAGGCCAACCACCCTTTTACAGTTTCACTCCTTTCGAAGGGCTTAGGAGACAACCTTTACAGATTTTTCACTCCTCTCTTGAATGATCAAAACTTGAAAGAAAAGAGGGAGAAGAACTTTTGGCCTTTACAACACTTTTGAGCTCTAAAAATCATAGAATAAGATCAAGATTTTGGTGTTTTTCGGTGCCCTTTCATTATTGAAAGGGTGGGGTATTTATAGGCCCCAATCAGATTTGAATTTCGAGCTCAAAATTGTCATCTCCCGGAATTCCGGGGTCCTGACGGTACTACCGCAAGACTGGGTGGGACGACCACCTGACAAAGCTCGGAGACCGAGCTCAAGCGGTACCACCGCCTGATAGGGGCGGTACCATTGCCTGGCAGAGCTCGAAGACTGAGCTCCTGGGCTGTGTCATCGCCTAACAGGGGCGGTTTAACCGCCCAACCTCGCTTGGAGGCTGAACCCCTAGGCGGTGCCACCGCCGACCCAAGCGGTGCCACCACCGGCCAGAAAATATGGGTCTGAATGGGCTGATCCATTCGGCCCAATTTGGGTCTGTCAAGGGCCCAATTGCCCCAAGATTAAGTTAATGGGATCACCTCCTATTTCTAACTTAATCATCGTTCTAACTATGATATTTTAAGACATTATACTGCAGCTTGCTCCGGTGCATCAATCACTTCTTCCGGTGAGCTTCCGGCAAACTTCCGGTGAACATCCGACGAACCCTCGGCTATGCTCCAGCAGTCTTCAGGAAAACTCCTAGACTTACGACGATCCACTTGGTGAGTTTCGATGAGCTTCTTTGGCAAGTTCCTGGACTTTTCAGATTTGTTCCTGCAGAACCTTCGACGACCGTCCAAACTTCCGTTGAACTCTCGAACCCCCAACGTGATCATAGTCTTGACTCTAGCGTAACTCCTACTGTATGTCTTACTTCCATCGTAGTTAATCCTGCATATGTAAAAATATACTTTGACCTAGACAATTAATCCTAAGCATCTAATCAGGTTGTCCGACATGTCATTGGTCCCTTGACGCTTCGTCCGATTCTTCGATGCATCGTCCTCTCTTGCAGCCTATTGCCCAATCGACCAGTTGACTCCGCAACTCCGATATCCTTGGCACAATCTCTGCTCTTCTTGGCCCGATGCCGGAATCCACGGCCCAAAGCCTTCTATCGATACGTCAACTATTCCTCCGGTGCGACGTCCAATCTTCTAATATGTTTTCCCCTGGCACAACATGATTTTTCTGCTTTAATTATCTCATCCTGATCAAAGCATCCTGCGTCACTCAAAACACAGATTAAAACATAAACACATATCAATTGGTTTCATTATCAAAATACGAGATTCAACAATCTCTCCCTTTTTGATAATGACAACCAATTGATGATGGAGTTAAACTTAACTCTCGGAGTTTAAACAAACTCCCCCTATCAATATGCTTATTGATAGAAACTCTTGGATTCAAAAATCCAAGCAATATGTCATGATCAAATCATGCATGTCATTAACATCTCCCCCTTTGTCATCAACAAAAAGGAGAAATACCACAATCAAGTGTTTGTAATATAAGTTCTAATCAGTTGCATGATAAATATAATATCCATTTTTATCATCATGCAATTTTGCTATCATCATAGATACATATGGTAGTAAGATAGCAATTTCTACAACATAAAAGTTAGCCAATTTTACAACATTCTAGAAAATGCAAGCTAGCAATTTTGAGATGTTCAAGAAAGCAACTCTTGCTTCTTGAAATATAAGTTTTGCTAGATGTGCAATTTAACTTTTTACTTCTTGAGATAGTCAAGATAGCACTTTTGCTTCTTTTGAGATAGCAACTCTTTGCTTCCCTTTAGATCACAAACTAGCAATTCTAGCAAATTTTACATCATACAAGGTAGCAAATTTTTGTGATGCTCAAGAGAACAAGTTCTTTCTTCTCTTTTGAGAAGTGTTATTATTATTTTTGCTTCCTTTGCAAAGTGCAAACTAGCAAAAATTTTGCTTCATTCTTGAATTGTGCAAACTAGCATCTTTCTCTTTGAGATGTGCTCATTAGCAACTCTTTCTCCCCCTTTGTCATTGGCAAAAAGAAGGGAAGACCCTTTACATCAATTTTCAAAGGTAAGTAAGTATCAATCTTATTTGTGCATCATTATATTTTCAAATTAAAACATGCACATATTCATTAACATTACATTTCATTTTTCATGCACGATACCGAAAAATCAATCTTCATTATGAGCATATCATACATGATACTAAAATATTAAAATTTTGAAGTATCTATCAATATTTTGATCATGATACCAAACATTCATCATTTAGAGCATTCATGATACAAAACATTAAATCAACATTTATGATACATCATTTTAGCAACAATTCATAGCATTTTAAATCATGATTCACATCATATGCAATACATCACATCATAATTAAAAAGTACAAGTATTGCATGCATAATTGCAAATCATAAATGTTTCATATCATGATGGTATCAATTTTGTCAAATTATATCCTACCATGCATGATCAAAACTTCTCCCCATTTTATCATTGTAAACAAGAAAGAAGTAGGGAAGAGCATAAAAGTGTAAAATATTTCAACCATTTCAAGGCATTTGTATCATAAATACAAAGAAATCATATCATCAAAGATAAGACCATTTGAATACCAAAAGACATGATTTATTTCAATAAATCTCCTTTATTTTTATAAATGTCAAAAAGAAATGTACGAGATCAAATGTTATAGTATCTTGATTCTTGCATAAGAAATCTTAAGTTATAAATTTCAAAAAATCAAGATAAGTCTTATTTAAATTCAAATCGTCAAATCAAAATCATTTTCAAGAGATTCATAAAAAGAAAAACATAGATAGATTCATTAATCTCTCAATTCTTTATGAATCGTAAAAATTATAATTCTGAAAAAAAATCATGATTCATTTCGGAAATTTTCTTCTTTAGTAAACAATAAGAAGAAACATGGGAGTTCAAAAAACAAGATCTTGATTCACAATAAAATTTCATGTATCAAAATCGAGAAATCAAGATGATGATTCATAAAGAATATCACAAGTTACATTCAAGAGAAAAATCATCATTCATTTTCAATTCATTCAATTTATCAAATCAACATTTCTTGGGTATGCATGATATCAAAATATGGTTTCAAATCTTCAACGTATAACACGCATAAATTCAAAAATCGAAAGGAGAAGGGAAGAATTCAATTGTACAAAGATTTCAACCATCTCACAAACGAATGAAGGATCAAGTCATGAATCCAAAATTCCATTAATCATTTCGACAAATCTCTTTTTAAATAATCAAAATGATCATCAAAGAAAATCTCATGTTATTCCAAAAAATCAAGATCATGATTTTGATAAAACTCATTTCAAATTTAAATCATCAAAATCAATTTTATGGTTTACAAAATTCATAACATAAGTAGATTCATGATTTCATTGATAATATATTGTCCCTTTAAGTGATACATTTTAAGTGATTGATTTTATATAAGCATGCTCAAGTTTTTTGTATGAAAACCATACATCATGGTTTAAAATGGAAAGAGCAAATATCATCATGGAAATCACAAAAATCATCATGAATAACTTTAAAATCTTATAAAATTGTCAATCATGGTATCAAAACTTCAATATTTTCATTACAACATCAAGCAAGGTTTCATTGAACATAATTTTGAATGATTCTAATAGATATCTTAAACTTCTTTAGTTTTAATTTATATGATTAACTTTATATTAGCATACTCAAATTTTGTTCTTATGTCAAAACCATACATCATGTTTGAAAAACAAAGATAAGGTTCATAAAAAAAATTATCAAGCCTTCCATATAAAAGCCATGCATTGTCATTGAAAAGCAATATGGAAATCATCAAAGTACACATTCTTACTTCTCAAGCACATACATAAGATTAACCTTACTAGGTATATAATCATTAGATTTATATCTAACATTTTATTGCATTAACATAAAATTTTCATTATCATTTTCAAAATTACGAGCATGATCATATTTTTGTATTTTCATTTTTAAACATTTAATTTTTGAGAAAATTAATTCAAAACAAAAAAAATGCATCATGAAAAGCATTATATAATTTTGAAGTAAATTAGGGGGATTTCGATTACCTCATCATTGAAAGCGGTTAAGGCATAGTTTGCCACCTCGCCTTTATTTTCTCTTCATCTTCGAAGGAGCTCGATTCATCCCACTTTGTGTTCTTCTTGCATTCAAAGCAAGTAGTTCGTTCTTTTTGTTCTTTACTTTTTGTTCCATGAACTTTTTAAATTTATTAGTGAGTTGTTCAAGTTCATCATCACTTGAGCTTATGCTCGAGTGGTCTTCTTTTGTTCAATGTTTCAAATCCTTTCTATTCTTTGGAAGGTGGTTCTCATGTTCTTTATGTGCATTGCATGTCATTTCATAGGTTATCAATGACCCGATAAGTTCTTCGAGAGGAAAATGGTTCAAATCTTTTGATTCTTGTAAAGCCATTACTTTTGAATCCTAAGTTTTAGAAAGCGATCGTAAAATCTTGTTAACAAGTTCAAAATTCGAAAAACTTTTGCCAAGAGCTTTTAAACTATTGATGACATCCGTAAAACGGGTGTACATGTCAACAATGGTTTCACTCGGCTTCATTCGGAAAAGCTCGAAATCATATATTAAAAAATTAACTTTAGAATCCTTAACTTTGTTAGTGCCATCGTGTGTGATTTCAAGAGTGTGCCAATTGTCGAAAGTTGTTTCGCACATAGAAACCCGATTAAACTCCGTTTTATCCAAGGCGCAAAATAGAGCATTCATAGCTCTAGCATTTAAAGAAAAAGTCTTCTTCTCCAAATCATTCTAATCTTTCATTGGAAGAGAAGACCTTTTAAAGCTATTTTCGACTAAATTCCATAAATTGAGATTCAACGAAAGCAAGAAAACTCTCATTCGAGTTTTTTAATAAGTGTAATCTGTCCCATTGAAAAAGGGAGGACGAATGAGAGAGTGACCCTCTTGAAAGCCGAAAAGAGCCATTTCTATTTGGGTGTTAAACCAAAGTAGAAAATCGTGGCTCTGATACCAATTGTTAGGATCAAGAGCACTAAGAGGGGGGGGGTGAATTAGTGTAGCAGAAAACTTTTGATGATTAAAACTGCATTCGTATGATGAAAACTGATTTTGATGTAAAAGCTGATTCCGAAAGTTCTTTAACTCAAGATTAAGTGAAGTGCAGTTAAAGTAAAGCTATGGAGGCAATTTGCAGTTAAGATAGAGAACAGAATGTAAATGCAAACCGAGATTTAGAGTAGTTCGGTCAATCTTGACCTACATTCACCTTTGGCTTCCTCCTCCGATGAGGTCACCGACGTCCACTAGAGGCCTTTCTTCAATAGGCGAAGGCCAACCACCCTTTTATAATTTCACTCCTTTTGACGGGCTTAGGAGACAACCCTTACAGATTTTTCACTCCTCTCTTGAATGATCAAAACTTGAAAGAAAAGAGGGAGAAGAACTTTTAGCCTTTACAACACTTTTGAGCTCTAAAAATCACAGAATAAGATCAATATTTCGGTGTTTTTCGGTGCCCTTTCATTGTTGAAAGGGTGGGGTATTTATAGGCCTCAATCAGATTTGAATTTTGAGCTCAAAACTATCATCTCCCGGAATTCCAGGGTCCTGGTGGTACTACCGCCAGACTGGGCGCTACGATCGCTTGACAAAGCTCGAAGACCGAGCTCAAGCGGTACCACCGCCTGACAAGGGCGGTACCACTGCTTGACAGAGCTCGAAGACTGAGCTCCTGAGCGGTGCCACCGCCTGACAGGGGCGGTTCCACCGCCTAGCCTCGCTTGAAGGCTCAGCCCCTAGGCGGTGCCACCGTCGGCCAGGAAATCTGGGTCCGAATGGGCTGATCCATTCGGCCCAATTTGGGTCTATCAAGGGCCCAATTGCCCCAAGATTAAGTTAATGGGATCACCTCCCATTTCTAACTTAATCATCATGCTAACTATGATATTTTAAGACATTATACTGCAGCTTGCTTCGGTGCGTCAATTGCTTCTTTTGATGAGCTTCCGGCGAACATCCGACGAACCCTCGACGATGCTCTAGCGGACTTCCGACAAACTCCTGGACTTGCAACGATCCACTTGGCAAGTTCTAATAAGCTTCTTTCGTAAGCTTCTAGACTTCTCGGATTTTTTCCTGTAGAACCTCCGATGACCGTTCGGACTTCCGTTGAACTCTCGAACCCCCAACGTGATCATAGTCTTGACTCCGGCATAACTCCTGCTGCATATCTTACTTCCATCGTAGTTAATCCTGTACATGTAAAAATATATTTTGACCTAGACAATTAATCCTAAGCATCTAATCAAGTTGTCCGACATGTCATTGGTCCCTCGACGCTTCGTCCGATTCTTTGACGCATCATCCTCTCTTGCGGCCTATTGTCCAATCGGTCAGTTGACTCCGCAACTCCTAGTTGACTCCGCAACTCCTATATCCTTGGCACAATCTTTGCTCTTCTTGGCCTGATGCCCAAATCCACGGCCCAAAGCCTTCTGTCGATACGTCGACCGTTCCTTCGGTGCGACGTCCAATCTTCTGACATGTTTTCCCCTGGCACAACATGATTTTCCTACTTTAATTGTCTCATCCTGATCGAAACATCCTACGTCACTCAAAACATAGATTAAAATATAAATACATATCAATTGGTTTCATCATCAAAATACGAGATTCAACAAGACTTTGTGCTAGGTTTCAATCAAAGCCTAAGATATCTCATCTCAAAGCAGTTAAAAGAATACTTAGATATCTTAAAGGTACCATAAATCTAGGATTATGGTATCCAAAATCCGAGAATTTTGAGTTAATTGCTTATGCTGATGTAGATTTTGCTAGGTGTACACTAGATAGAAAAAACACATTAAGAACATGTCAATTTTTGGGATATGCCCTTGTTTCCTGGTCATCTAAGAAACAAAACTCGGTTACACTATCAACAACCGAAGCTGAGTAAATTGCAGCTAGTGCATGCTGTGCACAAGTTGTGTGGATAAAAAATACCTTAGAAGATTATAAAGTTTATCTTAAAAATATTCCCATTAAATGTGATAACACAAGTGCAATATATTTAACAAAGAATCTCATTCAACACTCAAGAATAAAACATATTGATATTAGACATCACTTTATACGAGATCACATCACTAATCATGATGTAATTATAAAGTTCATTGATACTAAGCCTCAACTAGCTGATATTTTTACAAAGCCTTTAAGTGAAGAATAATTTGATTTCATTAGAAGAGAATTAGGAATGTTGATTTGTCCGAATGAATGAACTTATTAAATTTGTTTTTCAGACTTTCTTGATTCTATGATCAATCACTTAATTCTGAAAATCTTATGATACGAATTTTACGTATATTCTTCAATAACATGTTAGAAATTGTGTGTTTTGGATGCAAAAATTTCTATGATTATGAGCATGTTTTACCTTCATGATTATGTTTGAAAAGCTATGCCAAAACTTTGTCCGAATGCATGAATGTGTTAAATTTTATTTTCAGACTTTCTTGATCCTAACAATACATGATTTTGTATTTCTCTTCCGGACTTAATGTATTTCTTGAATAGAGCTTTCATGAGCCTATGTCATATCAAGTTTGTTTCATATTAATGATTTTTGACATACAGAATTAGTTAACAAATGCATCTCTCATGAATTTACCTTATGAAAAATAATTTTTAATCGAGAAATGGATTTGATGTAATGATTCTTTCATATGAATTCCTTCTTGATGTAGGAAGATTTTTTGAAATGAACACTTGCAAGGATTTAATTTCACATGTATACCTTGATCCTTGTAAAAATGAAGTATGATTTAATCTCTCATCGTTTTTAACTTCATTCAAAGTTCGAAGTAATGTTTTTAACTTCACAATGACTTTCCTCCTTCATGCAAAATTTTAGTGACAAATAAAAAGGGAAGAAGCAATGAAAGCTATCTCATTAATGGACTTTTGAATGATACCATATCATGATTGCTTGAAAAATAATTTGTATGAATGGTATCTTACCAAAAATTGACATGAATCTTTTTATGACATGAATCTTTACCACACTTATTACTATGCTTGAATTACTCTCCTTTTTGTTGATGACAAAGGGGGAGAAATATGTGGTAAATTGATGATAGAATGAATTGCTATACACTTGCCATATGATGAAGATTAAATATGTGGTAAATTGATGATAGAATGAATTGCTATACTTTTGCATTATGTTAAGATATCTAGAGCTCAATTTGTAATTTTATAATATTGATATATTGCCATGTGATGAATTGCTATGAAAGTCATATTTGCATTATATTAAGATATAAAAAGCTTCTATTGCAAATTTACATTGTTGATATCTTGTCATGTGATGAATTTCTATGATTGCCATATCTGCATTATGTTAAGATATCAAGAGCTTACATCGTAATTTTACAAATTGATATCTTACCATGTGATGAATTGCTACGATTGCTATCCTTCATATTTGAAATATAAGACTTGAAAATGGTTGTCAAGCCTTGACATCATTTTCAGATAGATACATCATGATAGGAATCATGATGAGAGTATTGATAAGTTTAAATGAACTTAACTTATCAATATGTCTCTTGAATTTAAAGGCTTTAAATTCAAGAATGACTTATCGTAAGTATGGCTATAGATATGGGGAGTTAAGGTTAACTCCGTCATCAATTGATTGTCATCATCAAGAAGGGGGAGATTGTTGAATCTCATATTTTGATGATGAAGTCAATTGTCATTTAGTTATCTAATCCATATGTTGAGATAAGTGTGTAGGACTAACTACGATGGCAGTAAGATATGTAGTAGGTGTTGAGCCGGAGTCAAGACCAAGATCACATTGGGGGTTCGAGAGTTCGTCGGAAGTCCGGATGGTCGTTGGAGGTTCTATGGGAACAATTCGAGAAGTCCAGGAGCTTACCAACGAAGCTCATTGGAACTCACCAAGAGGATCGTCACAAGGCTAAGAGTTTGCCGGGAGTCCGCTGGAGCATCGCCGAGGGTTCGTCGGATGTTCATCGGAAGTTCGCCGGAAGAAGCGATTGATGCACCGGAACACGATCTATAGTATTGATGTCTTAATTATTGTAGTTAGCATATGGATTAAGTTAAGATTGGGAGGTGATCCCATTAACTTAATCTGGGGCCAACTTGGCCCTTGAAAGACCCAAATTGGGCCAAATGGATCAGCCCATTCGGACCCAAAATTCCTAGCCGATGGTGGCACCGCCCAGGAGACTCGGTCTCCTAGGAGTTCTGGGTGGTAGTACCACCCCAATCAAGCGGTTGTACCGCCAGAGCTCGGTCTCCGAGCTCTGCCAAGCGGTGGTACCACCCTAGTCAAGTGGTGGTACCACCAGAGCTCGGTCTCCGAGCTCTGCCAAGTGGTGGTACCGCCCCAGTTATGACGGTGGTACTGCTAGGACCCCAAAAATCTAAGAGATGATACTTTTGAGCTCTAAATTCAAACTAATTGGGGCCTATATAAACCCCACCTTTTCTGCATGAAAGGGTAACCGAAAGCTTGCTTTTATTCTGAGTATTTGAGAGCTTAAAAGTATTGTAAAAGGCTAGAAGTTCTTCTCCCTCTTTTTCTAAGTGTTGATCATTCAAGAGAGGAGTGAAAATCTGTAAGGGTTGTCTCCTAAGCTTGTCAAAAGGAGAAAAGCTATAAAAGGGTGGTTGGCCTTCACCTATTGAAGGAAGGCTTCTAGTGGACATCGGTGATCTCGTCGGAGGAGGAAGCCAAAAGTGAATTTAGGTCAAGATTGATTGAACCACTCTAAATCTCGGTTTGTATTTACATTCTACTCTTTATCTTAATTGCAAACTACCTCCGTTGCTTTACATCATCTATACTTCAGTTTGTTCTCAAGTTAAAGTTCTTTTCGAAATGGTTTTCGTATGGAAGTCTTTTTAACCGACAAAAAGTTTTTTGCTGCACTAATTCACCCCCCCCCCCCTCTTAGTGCTCTTGATCCTAACAACTCCATGATTCCTGAGTTGCAAAGACAGCATGAAAAGATGGATGCCAGATCTATTCTTCTACATGTCTATAAACTATTAGCGAAATAGGGAAGGACTCAATGATATAAGATATCTTAGAGTCTCTTACATGCTAGGATGTTTGATAGGACACCGATTTAAAACCATGTCCTAAAGATGATTGAGTGGATAGAGAAACTCACAGGTTTAGGAATAGTTCTAGAGGATAACCTGTGTGTGGATCTTATTTTTTAGTCTCTACTAGATTCCTTTTTACAGTTCATAATAAATTTTAATATGAACAAGCTTGAGGTGACTCTCCCTGAGCTCCTCAATATGTTGAGGGAGGCACAGCGTACTATCAAGAAAAAGTAGCCAGTTCTCTACACTGGTGAGACTAGAAAGAAAAAGAAAGCAGAAAGTCCCTTAAGAAGAGCAAGGGCAAGGGCAGACCAAGTAAAGAAAAGGTTGCTAGAAAAGACCCGACAAAGAACAAAGGCTAGTTCTTCCACTACGATAAAGATGGGCACTAGAAGAGGAACTGCAAAGAGTATCTTGTAGAGAGGGCAAAACAGAAGCTTAGAGAAGCTTCAAGTACATTCATTATCAGTCTCCATTTGTCAGACTCTTATGATAACACATGGGTATTGGATACCGGTAGTGCTTATCATATTTATAATTCGTTATAGGTTCTGCCAATACCTAGGAGATTGGCGAGAGATGAGATGAACCTCAAGATGAGTAATGGAGCAAAAGTTGCTTTAGTTGTTGTTAGCAAAGTCACCCTATATCTGCTTGGTGGAGCTATTATTGCATTTGATGCAAGCTATTTTATTCCTTCTATTATCAAAAACATTATTTTCATTTCATGTTTGACAATTAGTGGATATAAATTAGTTTTTGAGAACAATGGTTGTTCAATATTATTAGATGATGAGATCATCATGAGAGAAATATTGCATAATGATTTATTTATGCTAGATACTACTCCACATATCATGAATGTAAGTGTGTCCAAGAGAAAATGAGATGAGGTAAACAATGCATACCTGTGGTATTATAGCCTAAATCCATTCGACTATGAGTCATATGCAACTTGCGAACCTTACCTTCGGGGAAAAATGACTAACTCTCATTTTAGTGGAACTTGAGAGAGAGTCACTGAGTTATTGGAACTCACACATAGTGATACATGTGGACCCATGTCAACTTATGTCATAAGTGGTTACTCCTACGTTATTACTTTTACCAATGATTTATTAAGGTATGGACTTATCACAGACTTAGCTGGTTTTGCCTAAGTCGTGCGGCACCCTTGCGTATCCGTACGCAAAGGTCAACCTCCCCAAAACCTCCCATAGTCCCTTGGGACCTACAAAATAGAAAACGGGTCAGAGAAAGCACCTCACTTGGGATCCACAAACAGACATTTCAGAAAACACTTTATAACCAATGCAAATTACAAACATACTTCACAAGCTCCAAACAGTTACATAACAAAGGATCCAAAATGGTCCACTACAGACCGAGCTCTCCCACAAGTGTCCACATGACACAACATTTATTTACAAGCCTAAAACGACCACCAAGCCTAAGTAAAATAAGGCTGTTAAGCCTTTGATCGTCCCTCTATATGCTGTGCAAAGCATGAATAAACCAAAAGACATGAACATACACAAGCATTACATCAAACACCCCGTTTATAATTTTGTCTGTGACATTCTCCCCCACTTATACCTTCGACGTCCTCGTTGAAGCCTTTGCCAACACTACAATTCCTTGCCTTTATTGATCCTTCAATCTTCTGCTCCAGTTGCAATATTTCTCTTAGCTCCCAGTTGCTCTTTACTGTTGTTGTTGAGTAGTCGAACTTTTGATCCACCATACTGCTTCAACTCGCTAATAACTCTAACTCTAGTGTGGGGTTGGCTTAGTTGTGTTGATCCCTATTTGTTTCTATGGATCCTTTAGATGAAGGAAAAGACCGTCCTTACTATGTGCCAGTCTCTCAATGCCTCATGATACTTGAGCTTGTTGGAGCTTTAACGAGCACTGCTTCGTAAACTTTTGACGTTTTTGGGTCATTCCTCCATAAAATTTGTCTATCGACTCTTCTTTTACTTAGTTGTCACTTCCAAGTAGGTTTGCAACACTTCTGCTTTCGATTGACATTCTATTGGGAAATGAAGCGGACAATCTACTCTCAGTACCATTGATCACTGTTAGTGAGGATTTGATAACTATTGTCTTCTATTATCTTCGAATGGTCTTTGAACATGTGTAGAGCTCTTTAGAAGGATAAATAAGAGAATTAGGGTACTCAGTTTCGCCCATTCTCTTAAGAGTTGAGAAGCCAAAAGTTACTTGATTTCGCTTGCCTCCTTGAGAGTTGTACTCCATGCATCAAGCTGGTTATTAGCTTTCGCCTGCTCTTTGCTCACACTTCTGAAGCACTTGAAGTGTTTGCACTCCTTGTGTTGAGTTAGCTACTATGATTCACCTTCTTAATGCCATTGAACTTTTGGAATGCAAGAAGTTTTAACCCTAACTTAGAGTAAGTCTCTAATAGATTTGGTCGCCTCTGGGATTGTACTATCTTCTCCATCAACCCTGTCACCTACTCTACTAAGTAGCAAAGGTATAGCACCACGTACTACCTACTTTGTTCCTTCATCATGCACTCTTGTACGACCCAAAGTCCTTTACTTTTAGCTATCTTGATAAGAAACTCATTGACACCGGTCTTATGAAGTTCCCTAGCTTCTGCCCTTCAGCCTTGTCTTGGTACTTAGAGTTTGCCTCTGCATTCTCTACCTCCTCGGCCCCTTTAACGACCAAGCACTCTCCCTCCATGAGAGCAAGGGATCGATGACTCCATGGAAGTCCCACCTCTACGGTACCATGGCACTGCCATGCCCATGACCCTACTATCTGTCGCCTCACATCTACATCCCTTTCTTCACGATCAGTAGATATATCTCTATGGCACTCCTCTGAGTCCACCTCTATTCTAACCGATGCTTAGTTTTGGATAGCTAAGTCTCTTTGGACTCATCGTCGCTTCCTTGCCCCTTTTGACCCCTTGCTTCAACACCTTTATGTTCTCTAAATAGTTCCTCTTGGTCGATGAAAAGACAAACTACCACTCCCATGCATGGCCTCTGCCATTATGTTGCAAGGTTCGAATAAATCCTGTTCTCTTTAGCTTCCTTGGTAGCAACGTTTGCTTACTCGGTCTTGTCCTCTAACTTGCTGGACTCCCTTAAGCGAATATGAGCTCTAGAGCAGTCCAACTCTCCAACTGCTCTGATCATAACTTTGCATGATCAAGTCCCTCCCATGAGACTTACCAATGCTTGCATTCAAACTTTTCCCTCGGTGGTACATAGTCCCCATATACTGATGACCAAGGTTTTCATCCGATGTAAAATTTGATGCACATATGGAAGACACGCCTCTACGGTACTATGGCTTTCACTCCTTGAATCCATAGCCTTTCTTACCATCGTGTTATTCACCGAAGTGGAGCACCTAGTAGCTCCCGATTATACCTCTGTATGACATAATCCCTCACAGGACTATATTCGTGTGTATCGCATTACCATGAACCGTTCCACCACGATCCGTTGCACCATGTCACCTTCTGGTGGCATCTCCATTGCATTCTGATCCTTGTGGGATGACCTCGGATTGTGATCCCTCCATGTGTGGCCTTTGTCAGTACATCACAAGGCCTCTTTCACTTTTGACTATGTTTGCTCCTTTAGCAATTGACCTTCATCCACTTGCTCTCTGGTCACACCTAGACGAAGCATCGCTCTAGGACAATCTATCACCTAGTAGCTCCTGAAGTCTACTGACTTCGCTAAAATTGGTGCACCATTGTCTGGATCCTGGGCTTTTGCCCCTACCAGCACAATCTCCGCTGTGCACCGCTCCCCTCATGGCAACTTGAATAGCAGCACTGTGACATATTTTTCAAGAGTACCTGCTTCTGTATCCTTTTGTCCCATGCCAAGGCCTTTTGAACCTAACTTCACCTCCAGAAGTTGAGTTGCCTCAGTTCCTCCATCCAATGCTTCTCTGAAGTAAGGTACATGTGTCTCGAAGCTCCCTTCGTCTTTGGCACCATGCAAGATAACCCGCTCCGTCAGAATAAGGGATCTATAGAACGACATGATCCCACTCTTGCCTCTGCAAGAGTTCATGTCCTTGACCTTTGTCCAAGGAAAGCTCTATACCTCCGCTCCATATTTCATCTTCTATGTCGGCTCCCTTCATACGGCTTGGGTTCTTTGCCAAGTTACACCCAAGTTGCTCCGCTCCTCGGTTTTGCATTGAGTTGATGGTGGCCCTTGCGCCCACCATTCCACAAGTCAGCCCTTCATTGAGTTTGATCTCCATATTGACTCCAAGTGTGCCTTCATTTGTATTGCCTTGGATCACTCCCCCACTTGATCTCGCAATGCATTCCCCCAATGCATTATCTCAAGTGAGTTCATGTAACGACTCCTCGCTGCTCGCTCGGTCCATTGAGCTATATAAAATTTTTTTGAGGTACTCCTCAACATATATGGTTAGTTGCACATGGTTCTCACTATGAAGAGTCGGGACTTATCCCTCCTAGATATCTATCCTGTTGGAGTAACTTCTCTCTTCGCTTCCTTCTCTCTGAAAGTTTTGGAAACTACTATCCCCTTGGACTACTCCACTATACTGAACAAACTGTGTATTATTCTGCCCTCGCAAACGCACTTGCTAGATTGCGACTCCACGACAATATAGCCCCCACTGCACCCCTCAAGGCCTATCAACATGCTGAACTCGCTACACACTTTAACCTCCTACGGACGTATCCTTCACATGCTAAAGAGAAAGTTTCAATGCTCCATGGCATCGAGTTTTGGTCACCTTAGGAAGGCCACGAACACTCTATCGTTCGCATACAAGCCTTTGTATGAGTACTGAATTCCTTAAGTTAGCAATTCTCCTCACCACTTTGAGCTTTGCATAACTCTTTTGGTCGCTGAACAACCCATTCCATCTTACATGGTCTCATCCTTTATCAAACGCCTCGCTTGCCTTGAGTACCATTAAGTATGGTTGCCAACGTTGAGCCATAGCTTAAACTCAGCCATCCCAACCTTTGTGCGCTATGCATTCTTCCTAGCTTGCTAGTCCTCGTTGTGCCTCTTACGCAAAGAGTTGGCCATTTCTCTGAATGTCAATCTCATATGTCCGCTCCTTTGAGCGACTCCTTTTCCCTACATCTCCATGCCCACTTTCCCCGAAACAGTCGTGCATGCTGGCTGCCCTCAATGCAGCCTCGCTAGGTCTCCTATGTTTGCATGCTAAGTGTTTTTATGGGTGCTTATCCTGCTCTGATACCATCTGTCATTGACTTAACTAGTTTTGCTTAAGTCGTGCAGCACCCTTGCATGTCCGTCTGCAAAGGTCAACCTCCCTGAAACCTCTCATAGTCCCTTAGGACCTACAAAAGAGAAAATAGGTTAGAGAAAGTGCCTCACTCGGGATCTACAAGCAAACATTTCAGAAAATAATTCATAACCAATGTAAATTACAAATAAACTTCATAAGCTCTGAATGGTTGCACAACAAAGGATCCAAAATGATCCACTATAGATCGAGCTCTCCCATAAGTGTCCACATGACACAACCTTTATTTACAAGCCTAAAAATGACCACCAAGCCTAAGTAAAATGGGGCTGTTAAGCCTTCGATCGTCCCTTTATATGTTGTACAAAGCATGAATAAACCAAAATACATGGACATACACAAGCATTATATCAAACACCCCATTTACAGTTTTGTTTATGACAATGTGTACTTGTTAAAATACAAGTCTGAGGCCTTTAAAAAATTCAAAGAGTATAAGAATGAAGTGAAAAACATGACTAGAAAGAGTATCAAGACTTTTCAATCAATTCGAAGAGGTGAGTACTTGAGTATAGGAATCAGATTGTGATGAGATCACGATAATAAGACCGATTCACCTTTAAACACAGATCCTAAATAGTCTCGGTTATAGGTTATTCAAGAGGGACATCGAGATAATTGGACAGATTGGTATGCTATATACCCATCCATATGATGGATGTAGTTGGTCTCATAGTTACTCATGTGGAGACACTAGGGATATAATATAGGTGCTCATTAGAGAATGAGTTCATTGATCAATCCGCTTACGAAATGCTAGATAGTTGATGATGCCTTATTGTTAGACAATGATTCCATAGTCCCAGTGGTGTACCTAGTCCTTAGACTTGAGACATCAAGGATGTCCTATATGAGTGCTCCACTCTTTGATACTAGACTTATAGGTTTGGATGTTCCAGATCTACAATAGTTGGTCATCGGGAGTGTCAGTCAACCTTACGAGGGCTATTGAGTATCGATAGAGGATCATCCGCTCTCGATGTCATGAGAGGAAAATCCTATGTGTTCTTACTCAAACAAATCCCTGGCTAGGGTCATTCAGATTGAGAGAGAAAGAGTTCTTTGGGAGAATCTGATTAGAGTGAGACTTGAGTAGAAATTGTATGGGTCTGACAACACCATACCCGATATATAATCTCTGGGATATTAGATAGATGAGGGACTATAGGTATACGGTAACTGAGGATGGACAAGTCCAATGGATTGGATTCCCCTGTATTGTTTATGGAGTCAGAGAACTCATCACGGCGTGGAGCCACCGCTGAGTTAATCCTCACATGCACTATGCTAGGGTTCGATCTGGGATATGTTGGGCCTTGATGAGGACGTCAAGCGAAATGAGTTGGGGATATTGTAACATCCCATTAGTCCCACATCGGAAGTGGGCAATGTGTATGATTAGCTTATAAGGGCCTGATGAGTGTACTATGTTAACTCTCGCTTAAGCATTTTGGTCCGTGGTTGAAGGACCAAAATAGAGTTATTGGCCAGTTGGCTCATCAGACTCAGGTCGTGACACTTATGACCAGCTCGATATTGGGCCTAGAGGGTTACACACATATGGTAGGCGTTGCAATAAGTAGAGGTTCAGATATGAGATATCCGTTGGAGCCCCTATCTTATTGGATATCCAATAGGCCCATGAATTATTGGATCTCATGGATAAGATCCAATAAAAGCCTATGAGAGATTATTGGATAGAGATCCACTAATTTAAGAGGCTTGGGTAGTTGGATGGAAATCCAATATGGAAATCCAATACCCAATAGGGCAAGATCCATTAGGGTTAAGTTGATAGGGGACATTTATAAATATGAGGGAACCAATGGTTCATAGGCTAGAGTCTTTTTGGTTTACCACTCCTATTCTCCTCCTCAAAGTAGGTCTAGAGTTTTAAGGAGTGTTGCCATAGCCCTATTGTGTGGATCATCGCAAGAGAGGAGGACACATGACCTCCTTCACTCTCTCCTATAGATCTATGGGGATTCAGGGATATACGATCTCCCTAGGTAACATAATATTTATTATACACAGTTTTCTGTTTCATAGATTTTGCGTTCCAATCTTCGCATGACAATGAACATATCTTTGGAGAATTGGGGATTTTATTTTTATGTTCTTCTACTACGCATGTGATGTCGCCTCCCAAAATTTCCCAATAGTTGTCTCATAATATCTTTGAGCATCACAAGCGTCTGATGGGGATCAAACATATAGGTGATTAGCTTTAGGTCAAGTGGGAGATTGCTAGTCATTGGTGCCCTATAAGCCAATCAGATGAGTGATGACACATATGATATAACATACACTTTTTTACTTATTATATTATTTATTATTTTATCACTTTATATTACTAGTTGTATGAATATATATTGTGATATCCATTGATCTATGCAATGAGAATCGGATCGTGATGAGATTACGATAATGAGATCGATTCACCTTTAAAACATAAACCCTAAATAATCTTAGTCATAGATTACTTGAGAGGGACATCGAGATAATCGAATAGACTGGTGTACTATATATCGATCCATATGATGGAAGTAGTTGGTCTCATAGCTGCTCATGTGGGGACACTAGGGATATAATATGGGTACTTATTGGAGAATGAGTTCACTGATTGATTCACTAATGGAATGCTGGATGGTTGATGATGCCTTATTGTCAAATAATGATTTCGTCGTCCCAATGGTGTATTTGGTCCTTAGACTTGAGATACCAAGGATGTTCTATATGAGTACTCCACTCTTTGGTCCTTAGGCCTAGAAGTTTCATATCTAGTACAATTGGTCATCGAGAGCGGTAGCCAACCTTACGAGGGCTATTGAGTGTCAATAGAGGATCATTCGCTCTTGGTATCATGAGAGGAATATCCCATATATTCTTACTCAAACAAATCCTTGGTCAAGGTCATTCAGATTGAGAGAAAAAGAGTTCTCTGAGAGAATCCGATTATAGCGAGACTCGAGTAAAAACTATATGGGCTTGACAGTACAATGCCTGGTATATCGTCTTTGAAATATTAGATAGATGTAGGACTATAGATACACAGTAACTAAGAACAAACAGGTCCAATAGATTGAATTCCCTTGTATTATTTAGGGACTACGGCGTAGCGACCTAGTATGTCCGTAGTCGACGTAATTTTTTCGATACGACCTAGATTGAATTTCCTAACAAATATAAATAGTAGATGATCATCTATTAACTCCCATTTACATTCGTAAGGTTGGCTATCACTACCAATGATCGGTTGTACTAGATCTAAAGCTTCTTGACTTACAAGTCTGGTATCAAAGAATGAAGTACACAAATAATGTATCATTGATGTCTCAAGTCTAAGGACTAGATACACAACTAGCAGTACGAAATTGTTATTTGACGATGAGGTATCATTAACCATCTACCATTCTATAAGTTTAGCATTCAATGAACTCATTTTTTAATAAGCACCTACACTATATCTCTAGTGTCCCTACATAAGCAACTATGAGACCAGTTGTCAACATCATATGAATCAGTATATAGCATAGTGGCCTATCTGACTATCTCGATGACCCTCTCAATTAATCTATAATTAAAAATATTTAATGATCTATTTTTATAGGTTAATTGGTCTCAATATCATAATCTCATCATAGTCCAATTCCCATTGTATAGACTTAAGGACATCAAATATATATTTATCACATAATATAAAATAAAAATATAATAATAATGATAACTAAAAAAATTATAGAATTGACCTTGTGGTAGTGTAAGAGGTAAGGGTGCCACATGCGTTAGTGTCACCTGTTGAATCTCGGATTTTGATGATGAAGTCAATTGTCATTTGTTGTCTAATCTATGTGTTGAGATAAGTGTGCAGGATTAACTACGATGAAAGTTAGACATGCAGCAGGAGTTGCGCCGGAGTCAAGACAATGATCACGTTGGGAGTTCGAGAGTTCGACGGAAGTTCGGACAGTCGTCGGAGGTTCTACGGGAACAAATCCGAGAAGTCCATAAGCTTGCCAAAAGAAGCTCGTTGGAACTTGCCAAGTGGATCGTCGCAAGTCCAGGAGTTTGCCGGAAGTCCGCAGGAGCATCACCGAGGGTTCATCGGATGATCGACGGAAGTTCGCCGGAAACTCGCCGGAAGAAGCGATTGACACAACGGAGCAAGCTGTAGAAATTGTCTTAGGATTTATCGTAGTTAGCACAATGATTAAGTTGGAAATGGGAGGTGATCCCATTAGCTTAATCTTGGGGCAATTGGGCCCCTGAAAAACCCAAATTGGGCCGAATGGATCTACCCATTCGGACCCTGATTGTTGTGAGAGGTGCAACCGCCCAAGCCAGGAGGTAGCACCGCCTGGGCTAAGTCTCCTAGGGAGACTGGGCGGTGCAACCGCCCCAACCAGGAGGTAGCACCGCTTGGGCTCAGTCTCCGAGCGAGATTGGGCAGTGCAACCTCTCCTGATAGGAGGTAGCACCGCCTGAGCTCAGTCTTCGAGCTCTAGCAAGCGGTGCAACCGCCCCAATCAGGAGGTGCAACCGCCTGAGCTCGGTCTTCGAGCTCTGGCAGAGAGGTGCAACCGCCCCTGACAGAGGTGGCACCGCCTAGAGGCTCAGTCTTCGAGCTCTGCCAAGCAGTGCAACCGCCCCAGTCAGGAGGTGCAACCGCCTGATCCCGGAATTCCGGGAATTGACAGTTTTGAGCTCCAAATTTGAACTGGGTTGGGGCCTATAAATACCCCACCCATTCAGCACTGAAGGAGAACAACTAACACTCGAAATCTTGATCTTTTTCTGTGATTCTTAGAGCTCAAAATTGTTGTAAAGGCCAAAAGTTCTCCTCCTTCTGTTCTTCAAAGTTTTGAGTTGTAAAGAGAGGAGAGAAAATTTCTTTAAGGGTTGTCTCCTAAGCCCGTCAAAAGGAGTGAAACTATAAAAGGGTAGTTGGCCTTCACGTATTGAAGGAAGGCCTCTAGTTGACGTCGGTGACCTCGTTGGTGGAGGAAGCCAAAAGTAGAGTAGGTCAAGATTGACCGAACCACTCTAAATCTCGGTTTGCATTTACTTTGAGCATTTTATCTTTACTACAAACCTCCTAAATAGCTACTGCCTTCTGTACTTTTACGAACGTGTTTCTAAGTTCAGAACTTTCCGAATCTGCGTTTAGATGTAAATCGACTTTTTCGTACGATCATTACACTTCAGTTTACGTTTACGTTTTGATTTCAATCATAATTGCAAACTGCCTTCTGCGCATTTATAAAACGTATCTCAAAGTTCAGTATCCTCAAAATTGGCATTTAGACGTAAACCGATTTTATCGTACGAACGTCGCATTTCAGTTTGCACTTGCATTCTGATTTTTATCATAAACTGCAAACTGCCTTCGTAGATTTACTTTAACGTCATCTCGCTTAATCTTAAGTTAAAGTAATCTTAGAATCGGCTTTTACATCGAAATCATTTTTATCAAACGAACGCAGCTTTCGATTTTAATAGTGAAAAATTTCCGTTGCACTAATTCACCCCCCCCCCCCCCCCCTCTTAGTGCTTTTGATCCTAACAATTGGTATCAGAGCGGGGTTAACTCTCAAACGGATTAAAACCCAAGAGAGATGGCTTACGTCGGAAACCAAGAGGGCCATTCTATTACATGTCCACCCATGTTCAATGGGACGGACTACACCTATTGGAAGACCTGAATAAGGATCTTTCTTATTTCTATGGATTTTAAACTTTGGAATCTTGTCGAAAATGATTTTTCAAAATCTTCTCTTCCAATGATCGATTGGAATGATTTGGAGAAAAAGGCTTTCGCTCTTAATGCAAAGGCTATGAATGCCTTATTTTGTGCACTTGATAAAAACGAGTTTCATCGTGTTTCGATTTGTGAAACCGCATTTGATATTTGGCACACACTCGAAGTGACTCATGAAGGCACAAGTAGAGTGAAAGAGTCAAAAATCAATCTCTTGCTACACTCTTTTGAACTTTTCCGGATGAAACCGAGTGAGACTATTGGCGACATGTTTACCCGTTTCACGGATGTCGTCGACGGTCTAAAAGGACTCGGAAAAAGTTTTTCGGATTTTGAGCTCGTAAATAAGATTCTAAGATCCCTTCCTAAAAGTTGGGATCCTAAAGTCACTGCTATTCAAGAGGCGAAAGATCTAAACAACTTCCCTCTTAAAGAACTAATTGGGTCATTAATGACCTACGAGATGACTTGCAAAGCTCATGAAGAGCAAGAAGATATCCTTCCAAAGAATAGGAAGGATATGACACTTAGAACTTCAGAAGACCACTTGAGAGAAAACTCAAGTGATGAGGACTGTGATGATGACTTAGCACTTCTAACAAGAAAATTTAAAAAATTCATTAAAAGAAACAAGTTTAAAAATGACACAAAAAACAAACTTGAACCCAAAAAGGATCAAGTCATTTGCTATGAGTGCAAAAAGCCGGGACACTACAAGAGTGATTGTCCCCAAATAAAAAAGAGAACACCAAAGAAGAAGGCGCTCAAAGCAACATGGGATGATTCAAGCGCATCCGAAGAAGAGGAGTCCAACACCGAGCAAGTTGCTCATTACGCCCTAATGGCCATCGGAGAAGAGGTAACGGATTTAATTGATGAAGATTTACCTTATCATGAATTATTAAATGCTTTCCATGAATTATTCGATGAATGTAAGACAATTAGTAGAAAATACAAATTGCTAAAAAAGGAGCATGATAGTCTTATTTGTAATTTCGATAAGTTAAAAGTTGAATATCATGATAGTTTAAGCTCATGCATAAAATGCCATGATCCAGAAACTCTCTAAAAGGAAAACTTGCTACTTAAGGACACCTTGAAGAAATTCGAGGTTGGTAGCAAGTCATTAAACATGATCCTTGCAAACAAGGGTCACATTCCCAAAAGAAGTGGAATTGGATTTGTGAGAAGTCCTCACCAAAATCCAACCACCTTCATAAAAGGCCCCATCTTACATGTTCGACACCAAAGCAAATGTAACTTTTGTTGCAAATTTGGACACAAGACGTATTATTGTCCATTCAAGAAAATTAGTCCAAACAAATTGATTTGGGTCCTTAAAGGAACCATGATAAATTCTATGCAACATGATAGACAATGTAGATCTATTTGTGAGGCACCTAAAAGCAAATGGGTACCTAAAAATCATCCCTTCCTGTAAAAACATTAAAAACATAAAAATTTTAGGCTGAACCAAGAAATAATATTCTGCTCCTTGATTCTCGATATTCATGACCCAAGATCCAAAAAGGAACTCGCAATGCTCTTTAGCCTAAATAACAGATGGTGATTATAAATTTAAAATCACAAATGCGATTTAGATACAACTTAGAAACGTATGATTCCCAAATTCACATATCCTCTGGATTTTCGAACCCATCAATTTCATCCGTTCATAACCTTTGAATCCAACTCTGTATCATGAAGTGACTAAGTCTGTCATGAACCTGCAAGGCTTACCAACTTGAATAAACTATCACAAACATGTATACGACGTTGAGAGTATGCACGTTAAATGATCTATCTTAATCATGCAAAAGTCCTTGCCTTCAAATGAAAACTCTTACGTAAGTAAAGTTGATTGCTTTGAATGAAAATTCTTCTTAAGACAAAAAACTCTCAGATCAGATCACACTGATCAGAATAAGTGCTCACCGCCTACAGGCGGTGGCACCGCCCCAGCTGGAGGTAGCACCTCCGGCTGTCACGTGTTGCAAGCGGTTGCACCGCCCCAGCTAGAGGTTCAATCGCCCGCAACTCTGCCCTTTTTAACCCAAGCTAGGGCCGGTGGTGAAACCGACCCCAACTCACTCCCTTCCCTCCTCTACTCTTCCAAGCCTCCTCCATCCCCATTTCTCCCCTCTTAGCATCCCAAATACCCCTCATTTCGAAGCAAAACATCAACAATCCTTCCCTCTCTTGAAGATCTCACTAAGGTACTCTCTAAGAAGCCCTGTTTTTGTTGTTTGATTCATTTACTCTTGCTCATCACTATTCTTCTAAACAGCAGTAGTTATGGGATCTAGAAGATCCTCAAGGGACAAAGGAAAGAGGAGATTAGTAGAAGATTTTGATCTCACACTTTTCGATTCAAAATACCATGCTGAAAAATTTTTCTCTTTCGAACTTAGGAGTGTCAATAAGGGAAAATATGTAGATTTAAATGAACTAAGAGACTTAGAGACAATCCAATGGTTTGCAAACTTAGATCTACTTCCAATTTTGCAAATTAACGAACCCATCTATCCAAGACTTGTTAGATTGTTTTACAACAACATACAAATAGATGAAGAAGAAAGAATGTCCACCTATCTTTTAGGACAACACATCTCAATTACGGATAGATTCATTTGCGACATGATAGGCATTCCCATAAAAAGTAGAGGACTTTACTTTAGAGGATCATGGGATGATGAAACTGTTGGAACAACATATGTTGAAGCCTTAGGAACAATTTTTGCCAATCCCAACTTAACATTTGTTCCTAAAAGTTATGAACATCTACTGCCTCTAAACACTAAGGTACTTCATCATATCCTAACTAGCATTATTCTCCCTAAACAATACCATCATGATGAAGTAAGTCAATTAGAATTAGGAACTATGTATTTGATCATGAAAGGACATGACATCTGTCTTAGTTATCTTATCCAACAAAACATGTTAGAACTATCTAAGAAAGACATGATGCTCCCATATGGTGGTTTAATCACTAGAATAATGAAAGCCTATGATATTCTAATACCGCCAGAAGAAGAAGTAATAAAAGTAGATAGGTTCAGCATAATAAATAAATAACTGGGTTAGAATGCCTAGAAGAACCGACCCCCCTCAACCTGAGCCAGAACTGGAAACACCAGTCTTTAGGGGTACTCAATCTCCTCCGATCTGTCCCTTTGAGGAAACACATCCATTTGAGCAAACTCATACATCATCTATCGAGGATATTGGGATTCGGATGGACCGATTCGAACAAAGACAAGAACAGCTTGAACAACGACAAGATCAAATCCTATCTAAGCTGCAGCAAATTCATCGTCAATTTGACTCCTTGTTTAGGCACTTTAATTTTTCACCTCATGAATGAGCTTGTATGAACACAATCATCTGTTGTTATTGTAAACTCCTTATGTTACTCACCATAATATGCTTTGCCTTGATCCTTGATATGGTTACCTGATATATTTTGAGCATATGTAGAGTTGTAAATATCTATCGTGGTAAATAAATGCCTTGTGCCTTGTGGTAAATATAAACTAAATGGTTATCTCGGATTTTATATTGAAACTAAAAGCTTTGAAAACCTTGTGCTTTGATTTCCATAATAAAGTGATATACCAATGCAATTGATAAGTCATTGTCATTGACACTAAACATCAACTAGCCGATATTTTTACAAAACCTCTAAGTGAAGAACAATTTGATTTCATAAGAAGAGAATTATGAATGTTGATGTGTCCGAATACATAAACTAGTTAAAATTATCTTTCGGACTTTATTGAATGATCAAATCACTTGACTGCCATTACATGCCTAAATAACATGTTGGAAATTATGTGTTGAATACAAAAATGTTTTGTCTTTTGATTGTATTTGAAAATCCGTAGCATAGTTTTATCCGAATGCATGAAAGAGTTAATTTCATTTTCGGATTCGCTTAACAATTGGAATGCTAAAAATCGGATTTTCTCGTACACTCTTATGAAAAATATTTTTCTGAAATGGATTTGATAAAATAATTCCATCTTGAAATATGGATGATAGTATTTCTATTTACAAAAAGTTGATTCACATATCTTGACTCAAAGCAAACTCAAAAATAGCATGAATCAAAGCAATCAACATATCATGTTTTCCTTTATATGCTTAAACAATTAATTTCCTATCAGTTACTATTGGAAATAACATGAATCAAGTAAAGGCATGAAACAATCATTGCACGTATACTCAAAATTTACTTGTATTGTTCTCCTGATATCACAACTACCATGCTTTTTGTTGATGACAAAGGGAGAGAAATATATGAATTGATGCTATAAACACTGATGCTATAATTATGCCATGCTTGCATCACCAAGAGATATATGAATAAATGCTATGATTTGCATTATGCCTTGTATTATGTCAAGATATCAAACAAAAAACTTGCATCATAATTTTACGTGTTGATATCTTACCGTGTGATGAAATGTAATTCTTGCTAAAATATTTGAAATGTGTACTTGAAATGTGTACATCATGTAATGATATCAAAATCTTACTTCACAGTTTTACATGCTGATATCTTACAATATGATGAATTATTACTATTACCATCATTCAAACTTGTAAGGTGAAATTTGAAAATGAATGTCAAGCCTTGACATCATCTTCAGAGAGATACATCATGATAGGAATCATGATGGGAATATTGATAAGTTCAAATGATTTTAACTTATCAATATGTCTCTTGAATTCTTAAGGTTTTGAATTCAAAAATGACTTATCTCAAGTATGGCATATAGACAGGGGGAGTTAAGGTTAACTCCATTATCAATTGATTGTCATCATCAAAAAGGGGGAGATTGTTGAATCTCGGATTTTGATGATGAAGTCAATTGTCATTTGTTGTCTAATCTATGTGTTGAGATAAGTGTGCAGGATTAACTACGATGAAAGTTAGACATGCAGCAGGAGTTACGCCAGAGTCAAGACAATGATCACGTTGGGAGTTCGAGAGTTCGACGGAAGTTCGGACAGTCGTCGGAGGTTCTGCGGGAACAAATCCGAGAAGTCCATAAGCTTGCCAAAAGAAGCTCGTTGGAACTCACCAAGTGGATCGTCGCAAGTCCAGGAGTTTGCCGGAAGTCCGCAGGAGCATCACCGAGGGTTCATCGGATGATCGACGGAAGTTCGCTGGAAGAAGCGATTGACGCACCAAAGCAAGCTGCAGAAATTGTCTTAGGATTTATCGTAGTTAACACAATGATTAAGTTGGAAATGGGAGGTGATCCCATTAGCTTAATCTTGGGGCAATTGGGCCCTTGAAAAACCCAAATTGGGCCGAATGGATCTACCCATTCGGACCCTGATTGATGTGGGAGGTGCAACCGCCCAAGCCAGGAGGTAGCACCACCTGGGCTAAGTCTCCCAGGGAGACTGGGCGGTGCAACTGCCCCAGCCAGGAGGTAGCACTGCCTGGGCTCAGTCTCCGAGCGAGACTGGGTGGTGCAACCTCTCCTGACAAGAGGTAGCACCGCTTGAGCTCAGTCTTCGAGCTCTGGCAAGCGGTGCAACCGCCCCAGTCAGGAGGTGCAACCGCCTGAGCTCGGTCTTCGAGCTTTGGCAGAGAGGTGCAACCACCCCTGACAAAGGTGGCATCGCCCAAAGGCTCAGTCTTCGAGCTCTACCAGGCGGTGCAACCGCCCCAGTCAGGAGGTGCAACCGCTTGATCCCGGAATTCCGAGAATTGACAGTTTTGAGCTCCAAATTTGAATTGGATTGGGGCCTATAAATACCCCACCCATTCAGCACTGAAAGAGAACAACTAACACTCGAAATCTTGATCTTTTTCTGTGATTCTTAGAGCTCAAAATTGTTGTGAAGGCCAAAAGTTCTCCTCCCTCTGTTCTTCAAAGTTTTGAGTTGTAAAGAGAGGAGAGAAAATTTCTGTAAGGGTTGTCTCCTAAGCCCGTCAAAAGGAGTGAAACTGTAAAAGGGTGGTTGGCCTTCACCTATTGAAGGAAGGCCTCTAGTTGACGTCGGTGACCTCGTCGGTGGAGGAAGCCAAAAGTGGAGTAGGTCAAGATTGACCGAACCACTCTAAATCTTGGTTTGCATTTACTTTGAGCATTTTATCTTTACTGCAAACCTCCTAAATAGCTACTACCTTCTGCGCTTTTACGAACGAGTTTCTAAGTTCAGAACTTTCCGAATCTGCGTTTAGACGTAAATCAGCTTTTTCGTACGATCATTACACTTCAGTTTACGTTTACGTTTTGATTTCAATCACAACTGCAAACTGCCTTCTGCGCATTTATAAAACGTATCTCAAAGTTCAGTATCCTCAAAATTGACATTTAGACGTAAACCGGTTTTATCGTACGAACGTCGCATTTCAGTTTGCACTTGCATTTTGATTTTTATCATAAACTGCAAACTGCCTTCATAGATTTACTTTAATATTATCTCGCTTAATCTTAAGTTAAAGTAATCTTAGAATCGGTTTTTACATCGAAATCATTTTTATCAAACGAACGCAGCTTTCGATTTTAATAGTGAAAAATTTTCACTGCACTAATTCACCCCCCCTCTTAGTACTCTTTATCCTAACATCACCCTCATCGTTAGGCCAGAATTGACCTTCAAACCACCCAATACTCATTTTCGAAGATGAAGTTGTCATTTCAATTGCACCCCGGGAGAGGCACCTTGAAGTCTATGAAAGAAGCATTAGTGTTTGCCGTCCATGTCCATGATTCATCCATGGAGTGAAATATATGTTTATTATGCAAGAGCCTATCGGTGAACCGATGGTTAGAGGTGTCCAAGTTAAGGACAAATTTGCACATCAACGTTTGAGATGTTATTCATGTCAGTTTGTGGATGTTACTTTGTAGGAGTGATTTGATTGATGTTTTAAGCTTAGAATAGCATTTCCTTTTTGCCCTGTCCCTTCCTGTGATATAGAGCGAAGGGTAATTAGAATGTGACATTATTCTTATTTTTTTTCTTAATTTCGGGTCAAGAACAAATAATGAAGTGAAAATAAATAATAAGGCTTTATTTTTTATTTTTTATCACTTCGATTTTTTTTTTTGTTTTTTCACTATAAGATGTCCTATACTTTTATTTTATGTTTGACCCCTAAAAATAAATAATTATTTTTGTTTAACTTTGTGATTTGCGGTTGGTTCTATTTTTTTTTCATTTGAATCGTTTGAATCACATTAAAATTACCTTTAACCAAGGATCGGTTCAATATCAAAGAATAAGAGTAATAAAAAGATACAAATACAAATTTGATTAAGAAATTGACGAAATGATTCAAGGTATCGAAACATTAAAGCCAAGGTTTTTTTTATTTAAGCATCCATAAGTGCTAAAAATTTTCTTTTATATTATTTCTTACAAATAGTGAAATTACACGAATACCATTGACTGGTGAGTCGGCTTGATTGGTTCATTGTCGAAGGTGCAGGTCCATACTCGTATCTCCTTATTACTGATGTGGGGAGCTGACATGGCAAACTGGTGTAGGAGGTCTGTTGGGGAGACGATTCGTTAGGGATGATTTGGCCATAAAATGGAGAGGCCGAGTAGAGGAACATGGGTCTTCCTTGCTATAAGGTCATCTCCTGGCAATGGGGGTTGCCTCTTGGCAACAGAGTAATCTCTTGACCGTCGGTGGTTCTATACAATTAGTCTACGCTAGGGGCTTCCCGGCTTGACCCCTCCAATGCTTAAGTCAGCGAAAGATGGAAGGGGAGGAAGACAACAATATAAGCTATGTAAATGAGAGAGTAGAGAGACTCTTGCTTAGAGGCATTATTAAGGGTGGCTTGCTGTTAGTCATTAATATAGAGACATGGTTTTCTGGGGCACCGAACAGTCTAGACATGCATTAGCCAAGGCCCTCTACGCTATATGATAGATGCATTAAGAGAAGGTGGCTTTTCGATGGGCTGTGCCATGTCACCAACCATTAATACGGGGCAGATTAGGGTGCGTTCATGATGTGGCATCATTGGGTAGTTAGATGTCTACTTCCATGGCAGATGAATTGGAATTGGATAGGATTATCCCTATCATTTATCCTCCTCTCTCCCCCCCCCCTAGAAGGGCGTCCTTCGGGGCTTCGAACGAAGTTTCCAAAGGATGATCTTGTACGACTCGAGCACGAGCTTTTTCACCGAGGTGCATAACCTGGATGGACGTCTGCTTTAGTAGGTCTTCTAGCTGAGATGCACGACTTGAGAGCATGTGTAGCTTGGCCAAGATGCAACCATTGGGTCTTCTTACTTAGGTGCATAGCTCAGTAGCGGTTCTACTCGGTCAAGGTGCATGCCTTAGGTCTTCTAGCCGAGGTGCTTGGCTCGGAAGTGTGCTAGCTCTACCAAAGTGCAATCCTTGGGTCTTCTTGTCAAGGTGCATGGCTCGGGAGCGATTTTATCTTAACGAGTTATACTCTTCCGAGGTGCAAACCTCGGGTCTTCATGTTGAGATGCTGTTAGTCATAGGTGCCCAGCAAGCCAATCACATGAGTGATGACACGTGTGACTTGACACGGAATCTTTTTGCTTATTATATTTTGGCATTTATCACTTTATATTAACTATTGTATATATGCTTGTATATATTGTGATGTCCTTGGATCTATGCAATGGAAATCGGATCATGATGAGATCACGATAATGAGATCGATTCACCTTTAAACACAGATCTTAAATAATCCTGGTCATAAGTTACTCGAGAGGGACATCGTGATAACCGGACAGATTGGTGTGCTGTATACCCGTTCATATGATGCATGCAGCTGGTCTCATAGCTGCTCGTATAGGGAAACTAGGGATATAGTATATGTGCTCATTAGCGAATGAATTCATTGATTGATCCACTTACGGAATGCTAGATGATTGATGATGCATTATTATCAAATAGTGATTCCGTAGTCCTAGTAGTGTATTTGGTCCTTAGACTTGAGACACCAAGGATGTCCTGTATGAGTGCTCCACTCTTTGATACCAGACTTATAGGTTTGGATGTCCCAGATCTAGTACAGTTGGACATTGGGAGTAGCAGTCGACCTTACGAGGGCTATTGAGTATGGATAGAGGATCATCCACTCTCGACATCATGAGAGGAATATCCTATGTGTTCTTGCTCAAACAAATCCCTGGCCAACATCATTCGGATTGAGAGAGAAAGAGTTCTCCGAGAGAATCCGATTAGAGCGAGACTCGGGAAGAAACCGTATGAGTTTGATAGCACCATGCTCGATATACAGTCTTTGGAATATTTGATGGATGAGGGACTATAGGTATATGGTAACTGAAGATAGATAGGTCCAATGGATTGGATTCCCCTGTATCGTCTGGGGACTACGGTGTATTGGCCTAGTACGTCCGTAGTCGATGAGTCGAGTAAATTATTATAGAGATAATAATTCACTAAGTTAGAAGGAGTTCTGACAGGTATGACTCACGGCTAGCTCGATATTGGGCCTAAAGGGTCACACACATATGGTAGGCATTGCAATGAGTAGAGGTTCGGATATGAGATATCCATTAGAGCCCTTATCTTATTGGATATCCAATAAGCCCCTTAATTATTGGATCCTATAGACGAGATCCAATAAGAGCCCATGAGAGATTATTAGATAGAGATCCACTAATCTAAAAGGCTTGGGTAATTGGATGCAGATCCAATACCCACTAGGGGAGGATCCATTAGGGTTTGACAGGGGACCTCTATAAATAGTAGGGATTCAGTGGTTCATAGGCTAGGGCCTTTGCTTAGCTCTTCTATTCTCCTCCCCCTCTCCATCTCAGAGCAGGCCTTGAGTTTTAAGGATGACGCGTCGTCGTAGTCCTGCTGTCTGGATCACCGCTAGAGAGGAGGACGCTTGACCTCCTTCACCCTCTCCGAGAGATTTATAAGGAAATAGCGATATACGATCTCCCTAGGTAACATAATCTATTCTATACGTAGTTTGTTTCACGGATATTTGCACACCAATCTTCGCACGACGACGAACATCTTTTTGAGAAATTGGAGATTTTGTTTTCTTGTTCTTCCGCTGCGTATGTGATGTCGCCCTAAGATTTCCCAATGGTGGTATCAAAGCCAGGTTGTCCGTGTGAATGATTGGTTTTGAACTGCTTGTGTTGTGTTTAGGAAGAATTTTGACGTTAAATTGTTGATGCAATAGATGAGGAAGGGCAGCAACTGTTGCTGCCCTTGCTGCGCTCGAAGATGGCTACCTACTTGTTGCCATCTTTGTGCAAGCAGGCTGCCTACAGTGGTGGCACGCAAGGGTGGCACCTACAGGTGTTCGACCTGCGGGCAAAGGCGCCGCGGGGTAGCGGCGCCCACGGGCTGAGGCACCACAGGGCAGCGGAGCCTGTGGCCATTGCTCTCGCGGGCAAAACCCCCGTAGGGGTGGCCGCTCGGTGAGGCAGCACCACCTGCGGGTGCTGCCTCGCGGGCAGAACCGCCCGCGGAGGGGGCGACGCCCATAAGGGCACCCGCCCGCGGGGGACGGGGGCGCCCACCTATAGGGGCGGCTCCTCGGCCCTGTTGCACATACCGCCACCAGCAGGGTGGACGCGGCAGTAGAAGCAAGGAAGGGGGAGAGGGGCTTAGGGTTTTAGGTGAAAAGATAGTTTTGCCTCTCGAAATATAAGAAATTTCAGTTTTTATCTTTTTTTTAAATTACAAAAATACCCTTAGAATTCAGAAATTCCCTACATGTTCCTGATTTCAAAAAATATTAATTAATTAAAACGTTTAGTTGATTATTATTTTTTATTATTATCTAGTAGTCCTACATGATAATGATTTATACATGTGATGTTTGATGTGTGGACGAATGATCATGGACTATGTGACATGTGTACTTGTGATTATTATTATTGGGGTCTGCGAGCCTCCATTATATTTCTCGTTTATTGTCAGGCCTGTGTGCTTATGATTAAGTTGTAATCACATGAGGAGGCATAGCGGGCGCGTGGAAGCGATAGCGGGACCCACGAGATGGACGATCGCGATGCATGGAGATGCATCGAGATGTCGACGGAACCAACGAGGACAAGATGGACAATCATAGGGCATGGAGATGCACCGCTACACACATAAATCTTGATGTGAGTGATTAGGCCCACTAGCTCGAGCCTAATCACATTAGGCTATGACTCATGATCATCTAGTGTGATTGTTTATACACATACTAGATATGTATATATATTTGCATGCGATATAGATATATATTAAATATGTATATGTGTGACATGTCATATTAGGAGATCAAATCATAGAAACATCTCTTTTGATAATATTAAGTCGGTAAATGTGAGGCAATTAGATTGACCCATGTGGCCTTCCATCGTTATAGGTAGGAACCGATTCCCGGTGTAGGTTGAGTTGGTCGAGTCCCTCGAGGCTCACCTATATTGCGATTCGCTATCTTGCTTATGACATAGAGATGTCACCGGTGACCTAAGGACATGGTATGCTTGGTCGAGTCCCTCGAGGGTATATTATCGAATAAGACTCATCTTGTAACGATGGTGTTGACTTAACCGAGCGTCATGGTTGGTCGAGTCCCTCGAGACCATGGTAATTCGGAGGCTGAATAGGACGGGAATCACAAGGAGTTGTGATCGGCAAGGGTTGCCTACCCTTTGGGCTTAGTGTGATTGGTTGAGTCCCTCGATGTTACACTAAGACACTGATTGGATCCTGATCCCCACTAGAAGTCTGTTGGAGACTTTCGTTTCACGTGCTAAGGGTGTCGCGTGACTCGCTAGTAAAATAGTGAGAGCATATTAAGATAGAAGTCCATATCTTGATTGTTTATTTCTTGCAAAATCTGCATGTTATTCATTTCTGTTGTATCTTTATTTTCAGAAAATATCGGTTTCAAATCCCTTACGTGGCATACTTGATGTCAACCGTTTCACCGGTCCAAATTATACGAATTGGCTCTGCAACTTGAGAATTATTCTCACGACAGAGAAAATCGCGTACGTCGTTGATACAGTGATACCTACGCCGAGGAAGGGGCAAGCGAGGATGAGATCGCTCGCTACGTGAAGTACATTGATGACTCTACTCTTGCTCAGTGCTACATGTGTTAGGATCAAGAGCACTAAGAGGGGGGGGGGGTTTGAATTAGTATAGCAGAAAACTTTCGACAATTAAAACTGCATTCGTATGTTGAAATCCGATTCTGACGTAAAAGTCGTTTCATGCAGATAATAACTTTGAAAGCTTACGGAAACGTATTTGAAGTAAAACAAGGAAGGTAGTTTGCAGTTAAGATAGAAATTAGAATGTAAGCGCAAACTGAAATATGATGTTCGTACGATAAAACTGATTTCCATCTTAATGCCGATTCGGAAAATACTTAACTATGAAACACGTTCATAAATGAGCATAAGGCAGTAAGCTATTAAGGAGGTTTGCAGTAAAGATAAGATGCTCAAAGTAAATGCAAATCGAGATTTAGAGTGGTTCGGTCAATCTTAACCTACATCCACTTTTGGCTTCCTCCACCAACGAGGTCACTGACGTCCACTAGAGGCCTTCCTTCAATAGGCGAAGGCCGACTATCTTTTTACAGTTTCACTCCTTTTGACGGGCTTAGGAGACAACCCTTACAAACTTTTCTCTTCTCTATTGAAAGATCAAAACTTGAAAAAGAGGGAGGAGAACTTCTAGCCTTTACAACACTTTTGAGCTCTAAAAATCACAGAGTAAGATTGGATTTTCAGTGCCCTTTCATGCAGGAAAGGGTGGGGTATATATAGGCCCCAAACTAGTTTGAATTTGGAGCTCAAAAATGTCTTTTCTTAGATTTTCGGGGTCCTGACGGTACCACCTCCTAACTGGGGCAGTACAACCGCTTGGTGGCTCGGAGACTGAGCCTCTGGGTAGTGCCACCGCTTGACAGGGGCGATTACACTGCCCAGTCTCGCTCGAAGACTGAGCCCTGGCGGTACTATTGCCTGACTAGTGTGGTTGCACCGCCCAGCTTTCCTGGGAGACCCTCTCCTGGGCGGTGCCACCATCGACCCTAGCGGTGCCACCGCCTAGTAGGAATTTTGGTCCGAATGGGTTGATCCATTCGGCCCAATTTGAGTCTGTCAAGGGCCCAATTGCCCCCAGATTAAGTTAATGGGATCACCTCCCATTCCTAACTTAATCTACATGCTAACTATGATATTTCTTAAGATATTTACTACAACTTGCTCCGGTGCGTCAATTGCTTCTTCCGACGAGCTTCCAGCGAACTTCCGGCGAACATCTGACGATGCTCCGACGGACTTCCGGCAAACTCCTGGACTTGCGACGATCCACTTGGCGAGTTCCGATGAGCTTCTTTTGGCAAGCTCCTGGAATTCTTGGATTTGTTCCCGTAGAACCTCTGACGACCGTCCAGACTTTCGTGGAACTCTCGAACTCCCAACGTGATCATAGTCTTGACTCGGGTGCAACTCTTGCTGCATATCTTACTTTCATCGTAATTAATCCTGCACACTTATCTTAACATATGGATTAGATAACAAATGAAAATTGACTTCATCATCTAAATCCGAGATTCAACAATCTCCCCCTTTTTGATGATGATAATCAATTGATAACAGAGTTAACCTTAACTCCCCCTGTCTATATGCCATACTTGAGATAAGTCATTCTTGAATTCAAGGCTTTTGAATTCAATAGACTTATTGATAAGTTAAGAACTCTTAACCTTATCAAGTACTCCCATCATGATTCCTATCATGATGTATCTTACTAAAAATGATGTCAAGACTTGACATCCATTCTCAAGTTTTACATTTCAAATATGAATGATGGTAGCAGTTCAACATAAGATATCAACATGTAAATTTACAATTTAAGCTTTTGATATCTTAACGTAAAGCAAACATTTCAAGTGTTTAGCAGTCGTAGCATTTCATCACATGGTAAGATATCAACATGTAAAATTATGATGCAAACATGGCATAATGCAAATATGGCAATCATAGTTATCATCAATTCATATATTTTCGATGATGCAAGCATGGCATAATCATAGCATCAATTCATATATCTCTCCCCCTTTGTCATCAACCAAAAGGAGAACGATATAAGCAAATTTTAAGCATAAGTGCGGTCTTTATTCATGCCATAACTAGGTTCATGTCATTTTCCAACGTTGAGTGATAGGATACCAATTATATAAACATCTCAAGGAAAACATGACATGAAGATAGCTTTTAATACTTCTTCCTTTTTATTTATTATTATCTTTTTGCATGAAGGAGAAAGGCTATTTGTGATACCAGCTATTTGTGAGTTTACTTTGAATGAAGTTAAAATCGATGAGAGATTAAATCATACTCCATTTTTACAAGGATCAGGATATGTATGTGAAATAAATCCTTGCAAGTAAAAACACTAACATCCATATTTCAAGAAGGAATTTACAAGCAGGAATCATTTTATAAAATCCATTTCTCAAAAAATATTTTTCACATGATAAGTGTATGAGAGATGTTTTTGCTAGTTGATTCCATATGTCAAAAATCAATGATGAGAATCAAACTCGATATAACATATGCTTATTAAGTTCGGAAAATGATAATGTATCGAGAAAATCTGATTGTTAGGATACCACTAGTTAAGAGAATCCAAAAATGAAATTAACACTTTTATGCATTCGGACAAGACTATACTATAGATGTTCAAATACAATCATGAAAACAAAACATGCTCATTGTTATGAAAATTTTTGTATAAAAAAAAAAACATAATTTTCAACATGTAATTTTTGGCATGTAATGGCAATCAAGTGATTTGATCATTCAATCAATAAAGTCCGAAAAATAATTTTAACAAGTTTATGCATTCGGACACATTAACATTCCTAATTCTCTTCTAATGAAATCAAATTGTTATTCACTTAGAGGTTTTATAAAAATATCAGCTAGTTGATGTTTAGTATTATGACAATATATTGACACATTAACATCATGGCAATACATCAACATCATGGTAATATCATGACACATTAACATCATGGAAATGACACATCAATTTCATGGCTATATTACTTTCTTAAATCATATTTATCATGGAAACCAAGACACAAGGTTTTCAAAGTAGGCATTATAGAAACATTTAATTTCAACGTGAAATCCGACAATGAGTAACGAGATTAAGCAACGTCACCTTGCATATTCTCACCAATTAATACATCAAGTAACCATATCAAAGATTAGTAGTCATCAAGGCATTATGATCAAGGTGAGTAACATAAAGATTTTACAACAACGTAATTGTTACAACAAGAGGTGATTGTGTCCACATATACAAGCTTATTCAGGAGGTGAAAAATTAAAATACCTAAATAAAGAGTCAAATTTTCGATGAATTTGCTGCAGCTCAGATAGGATTTGATCTTGTCGATGTTCAAGCCGATCTTGTCTTTGTTCAAATCGGTCCATCCAAATCTCAATGTCTTTGATAGATAATACAGGAGCTTGCTCAAATGGATGTGTTTCCTCAAAAGGACAAATCGGAGGAGATTGAGTACCCCTAAAGATTGGTGTTTCGGGTTCTGGTTCAAGTTGAGGGGGATCGGTTCTTCTAGGCATTCTAACCTAATTACCATTTCTATAAAAACATCTCAATCGGTGAAGTAGATTTTTATTTATTAGGCTAAACCTGTCTACTTTCATCACTTCTTCATCGGGTGGTATTAGAATATCGTAAGCTTTAAGTATTCTAGTGATTATTCCACCATATGGAAGCATCATGTCTTTCTTAGATAGTTCTATCATGTTTTGTTGGATAAGGTAACCAAAACAGATGTTATGTCCTTTCATGATCCAATACATGGTTCCTAATTCCATTTGACTTACTTCATCATGATGGTATTGTTTAGGGAGAATGATGCTAGTTATGATATGATGAAGTATCCTAGTGTTTAGTAGTAGTAGATGTTCATAGCTTTTAGGAACTATCACTAAGTTGAGATTACTGAAAATTGTTCCTAAGGCTTCAACACATGTTGTCCCAACTGTTTCATTATCCCATGATCCTCTAAAATAAAGACCTCTATTTTTTATGGGAATGCCTATCATGTCGCAAATGAATCTATCAGTAATGGAGATGTGTTGTCCTAAGAGATAGATAGACACTCTTTCTTCTTCATCTACTTGTAGATTGTTGTAAAACAATCTAACAAGTCTTGGATAGATGGGTTCACTAATTTGTAAAATTGGGAGTAGATCTAAGTTTGCAAACCATTGGATTATCTCTAAGTCTCTTAGTTCATCTAGATCTACATGTTTTCCCTTATTAACACTTCTAAATTCAAAAGAAGAAAATTTTTCACCATGATATTTTGAATCGAAAAGGGTAAGATCAAAGTCTTCTTCTAATCTCCTCTTCCCTTTGTCCCTAGAGGATCTTGTAGAGCCCATAACTACTGCTATTTAAGAAGATAGTAATGAGCAAGAGTTAATGACTCAAAAACAGAATTTAAAAGCTTTTTAGAGAATACCTTAAGTGAGATCCTTAAGAGAAGGAGAGATTGCTGATCTTTTGCTTTGAAATGAGGAGTATTTGGGATGCTAAGATGGGAGAAATGGAGGTGGAGAAGCTTTGGTGGTGTAAAGAGGGGAAGGGAGTGAGTTGGGATCAGTTCCACCACCGGCCCTAGCTCGGTTTAAAAGGGGGCAAGATTGCGGGCGGTGGCTGGGGCGGTGCAACCGCTTACAACCCGTGATAGCCGGTGGTGCTATCGCCAGCTGGGCGGTGCCACCGCCTACAGGCGGTGAGCACTTGTTTGAGGGCTATATGGGCTGATTTGGATGTTTTCAACTTGAGGAGAGTTTTCATTTGTGGAGCAATCAACTTTACTTTCGTAATTACGTAAGAGTTTCCATTTCAAGATGAGAAATTTTGTACGTTCAAGATAGATCTTGTGACACGCATATTCTACTTTAAATGTCATACACAATTTTAGACATGTTCATGACTTATTATCCAAGTTGGTAAGCTTCGCAAGTTTATGACAAACTTTGCTTGCAAGACGTAAGTTCATGATATAGTTGGATTCGAAGGTAAAGAAGAAATCAATTCGATGAGTTCAGATATCTGGAGGGTATGTGAAGGTAGAATTATGAGTTTCAAAATATGAGGGATTAAACAGGATTGTATTAGTATCACTCTGCAATATTAATTTTCTAATCATCTTTTTACTATTTAGGCTAGAGAGCATTACGTGTTCTTTTGGATCTCGAGTCATGAATATCGAGTACCCAAAAAGCAAGATATTATCTCTTGCTCCTAGCTTTTGATGGTGTATGTTTCTACAAGAAGGGGTGATTTTTAGGTACCCATTTACTTTTGGGTGCCTCAAAAACTGATTTATATTGTTTATCATGTTGCATAGAGTTTATCATGGTTCCTTTAGGAACCCAAATTAATTTGTTCGGACTAATTTTCTTGAATAGACACTGATGTGTTTTGTGTCCATATTTGCAACAAAAGTTGCATTTGCTTTGGTGTCGAACATATAAGATGGGGCCTTTTATAAAGGTGGTTGGATTTTGGTGAGGACTTCTCACAAATCCGATTCCACTTCTTTTGGGAACGTGACTCTTATTTGCAAGGATCATGTTCAAAGATTTGCTACCAACCTCGAATTTCTTCAAGGTATCCTTAAGTAGCAAGTTTTCCTTTTGGAGAGTTTCTAGATCATGACATTTTTTATATTAAACTATTATGATATTTAGTTTTTAATTTATCAAAATTGCTAACAAGACTATCATGCTTATTTTTCAACAATTTATATTTTCTACTAATTATTTTACATTCATCAAATAAGTCATGGAAGGCATTTAATAATTCATCAAATGATAAATCTGCATCAATTAAATTTGTTACCTCTTCTCCGATGGCCATTAAGGCATAATGAGCAACTTGCTCGGTGTTGAACTCCTCTTCTTCGGAGGCGCTCAAGTCATCCTACGTTGCTTTGAGTGCCTTCTTCTTTGATGTTCTTTTCTTGGCTTGGGGATAATCACTTTTGCAGTGTCCTGGATTTTTGCATTCGTTGCAAATATCTTGGTCCTTTTTGGGTTTAAGTTTATTTTCGTGTCACTTTTAAACTTGTTTCTCTTAATGAATTTTTTGAATTTTCTTTTTAGAAGTGCCAAGTCATCGTCACAGTCCTCATCACTTGAGTTTTCTCTCAAGTGGTCATCTAAAGTTCTAAGTGTCATATCCTTCCTATTCTTTGGAAGGATGTTTTTTTGCTCTTCATGAGCCTTACAAGTCATTTCACAGGTCATTAATGACCCAATTAGTTCTTCAAAAGGGAAGTTGTTTAAATCTTTAGCCTCTTGAATAGCAGTGACTTTAGGGTCCCAACTCTTAGGAAGGGATCGTAGAATCTTATTTACGAGCTCAAAATCCGAAAAACTTTTGTCGAGTCCTTTTAGACCATTGACGACATCCGTGAAATGGGTGTACATGTCGCCAATAGTCTCGCTTGGTTTCATTCGAAAAAGTTCAAAAGAATGTATCAAAAGATTGATTTTTGACTCTTTCACTCTACTTGTGCCTTCGTGAGTCACTTTGAGTGTATGCCAAATATCAAACGCAGTTTCACAAACCGAAACACGATTGAACTCATTTTTATCAAGCACACAAAATAAGGCATTCATAGCTTTTGCATTAAGAGAGAAAGTCTTCTTCTCCAATTCATTCCAATCGATCATTGGAAGAGAAGACTTCGAAAATCCATTTTCGACAAGATTCCAAAGTTCAAAATCCATTGAAATAAGGAAGATCCTCATTCGGGTCTTCCAATAGGTGTAGTCCGTCCCATTGAACATGGGTGGATGTGTAATAGAGTGGCCCTCTTGGTTTTCAACGTATGCCATCTCTCTTGGGTTTTAATCCGTTTGAGAGTTAACCTCGCTCTGATACCAATTGTTAGGATCAAGAGCACTAAGAGGGGGGGGAGGGGGGGTGAATTAGTGCAATGGAAAACTTTCGACGATTAAAACTGCGTTCGTATGTTGAAATCTGATTCCAACGTAAAAGTTGTTTCGTGCAGATAATAACTTTGAAAGCTTACGGAAATGTATTTGAAGTAAAGTAAGGAAAGCAGTTTGTAGTTAAGATAGAAATCAGAATGTAAGTGCAAACTGAAATATGATGTTTGTACGATAAAACCGATTTCTGTCTTAATGCCGATTCGGAAAATACTTAACTATAAAACATGTTCGTAAAGGAGCAGAAGGCAGTGAGCTATTGAGGAGATTTGCAGTAAAGATAAGATGCTCAAAGTAAATGCAAACCAAGATTTAGAGTGGTTCGGTCAATCTTGACCTACATCCACTTTTGGCTTCCTCCACCAATGAGGTCACCGACGTCCACTAGAGGCCTTCCTTCAATAGGCGAAGGCCAAACACCCTTTTACAGTTTCACTCCTTTTGACGGGCTTAGAAGACAACCCTTGCAAACTTTTCTCTCCTCTCTTGAAAGATCAAAACTTGAAAAAGAGGGAGGAGAACTTCTAGCCTTTATAACACTTTTGAGCTCTAAAAATCATAGAGTAAGATTGGATTTTCGGTGCCCTTTCATGTAAGAAAGGGTGGGGTATATATAGGCCCCAATCTAGTTTGAATTTGGAGCTAAAAAATATCTTTTCCCGGTTTTCCGGGGTCCTGGCGGTACCACCTCCTGATTGGGGCGGTTGCACCACCCAGCTTTCCTAGGAGACCCTCTCCTGGCGGTGCCACCGCCTAGCAGGAATTCTGGTCCGAATGGGTTGATTCGTTCGGCCCAATTTGGGTCTGTCAAGGGCCCAATTGCCCCCAGATTAAGTTAATGGGATCACCTCCCATTCCTAACTTAATCTACATGCTAGCTACGATATTTCTTAAGACATTTACTACAACTTGCTCTGGTGCGTCAATCGCTTCTTCTAGCGAGCTTTTGGTGAACTTCCAACGAACATCTGACAAACCTTCGACGATGCTCCGATGGACTTCCGGCAAACTCCTGGACTTACGACGATCCACTTGGCGAGTTCCGACGAGCTTCTTTTGGGAAGCTCCTGGACTTCTCGGATTTGTTCCCGCAGAACCTCCGACAACCGTTTGGACTTCCGTCGAACTCTTGAACTCCCAATGTGATCATAGTCTTGACTTCGATGCAACTCCTACTGCATGTCTTACTTTCATTGTAGTTAATCCTGCACACTTATCTCAACATATGGATTAGATAACAAATGTTGGGCTCTATGACTCCTGAGTTGCAAAGACAACATGAAAAGATGGATGCCAAATCCATTCTCCTACATTTCCATAAATTATTTGAGGAACAGGGAAGGACTCAGCGATATGAGGTATCCAAGAGCCTCTTCTACGCTAGGGTGATTGAGGGGACATTGGTTTAGAACCATGTCTTAAAGATGATTGAGTGGATAGAGAAACTCATAGGACTATGAATGGTCCTAGAGGATAACTTATGTATGGACATTGTGCTTCAGTCCCTACCAGATTCATTTTCACAGTTTATAATGAATTTTAATATAAACAAGCTTGAGGTGACTCTCCCAGAGCTCCTCAATATGTTGAGGGAGGCAGAGTATTATTAAGAAAAAGAAGCTATTTCTCTACACTAGTGAGACCAGAAAGAAAAGGAAAGCAGAAAATTCTCTTAAAAAGGGCAAGGGTAAGGGCAGACCAGGTAAAGCAAAGGTTGCTAAAAAAGACTCAACAAAGGATAAAAGCTAGTACTTCCACTGTGGCAAAGATGGGCACTAGAAGAGGAACTTCAAAGAGTACCTTACAGAGAGGGTGAAACAAAAGCTTGGAGAAGCTTCAAGCATATTCATGATCAGTCTCCATTTGTCAAACTCTTATGATAACACATGGGTATTGGATACCGGTAGTGCTTATCATATATGTAATTCATTGTAGGTTCTAGCAAGGCCTAGGAGACTAGAGAGAGGTGAGATGGACCTCAAGATGGGCAATGGAGCAAAGGTTGCTATAGTAGTTATTAGCAAGGTCACCCTACATCTGCCTGGTGGAGCTTTTATTGCATTCGATGCATGTTATTTTGTTCCTTCTATTATCAAAAATATTATCTCCATTTCATGTTTGATAGTTAGTGGATATAAATTAGTTTTTGAGAGCAATGGTTGTTCGATATTATTAGATGATGAGATCATCACGAAAGGAACATTGCATAATGGTTTATTTATGCTAGACACTACTCCACATATTATGAATGCAAGTGTGTCTAAAATGAAATGAGATGAGGTGAATAGTATATACCTATGATATTGTAGGCTAGGTCACATCCATGAGGGAAGGATTCAAAAGTTGTTAAATGATGGATATCTAGATCCATTTGACTATGAGTTATATACAACTTACAAGTCTTGCCTTCGTGGAAAACTAACCAACTCTCCATTTAGTGGAACTGGAGAGAGAGCCACTAAGCTGCAGGAACTCATACATAGTGATGTATGTGGACCCATGTCAACTCATGCCATTGGTGGTTACTCCTACTTCATTACCTTTACTAATGATTTCTTAAGGTATGGATATGTGTACTTAATGAAGTACAAGTCTGAGACCTTTGAGAAATTCAGAGAGTAAAAGAATAGAGTGGAGAACTAGACTGGAAAGAGTATCAAGACTCTTTAATCAGATCGAGGAGGTGAGTACTTAAGTATAGAGTTTATTCAGTTTCTCAAGGACCATGAGATATTATCCCAATGGATACTTCCTTATATACCTCAGCTCAATGGTGTCTCTGAAAGGAGAAATCGTATACTATTAGACATGGTACGGTCCATGATGAGTTTCATTGACCTACCCATCTCATTCTGGGGACATGCCCTAGAGACCGTAGCTTACTTTCTGAGCAAAGTTCCAACTTAGTCGGTAGTGTCTACATCATATGAGATATGGAAAGGGAAGAAGCCCGATCTTAAGGTTATTAAGATTTGGGGCTGCCCTGCCCATGTTAAATGACACAACCTCGATAAGTTGGAATCGAGGACAGAACAGTGCAAGTTCGTGGGATACCCCAAGGAAACTTATGGGTATTATTTCTATCATCTTGAGGACCAAAAGGTCTTTATAGCCAAGAGAGCAGTGTTCTTTGAAAAGGAACACATTCTTAGCAAAGATAGTGGGAGCATGATAGAGTTAAGCGAGGTTGGAGAACCAAGCTCAAGCACCACTCTACAGCCCTGTTAGGATCGGAGCGGCACTAAGAGGGGGGGGTGAATTAGTGCAGCGGATTAAAACTTCGATTTTAACAAAATCTTTCGTACGTTAAGAACGAAACTTGAGAAATTTAACTTGAAGGCGTATTCTTGAAGTTGCGCAGCAAGAGTAATAAGGAACTAAAGCAGTAAGAAGATTTGCAGTAATGTAAATGACAATAATAAAGAGCAAACCAGAGATTACGCCGATTTTTAGAGTGGTTCGGTCAAATGACCTACTCCACTTGCGAGGCCCCTCTTCGATGAGGCTCCCACCTTCCACTAGCAAGTCTCTTGAAATGGAAGGGTAAACACCCCTCTTACAACCTTTTACAAGCAGCTCAACCTCTTACAAATTTTCAATAAGAAAGAAGGAGGAGAACTCTCTAGCAAATTGAAAACAAGACTTGCTAAGACTTTCTAAGACTTTTCTCTCAATCAAAATGCTTCTCAAAAGTTGTAACCTCAGTTGAGATTTGAGGGGTATTTATAGGCCTCAAGAGGATTCAAATTTTGGGCTTCAAAATTTGAATTCTCTTAGGGTTCCCGGTGCTGGAGGTGCCACCGCCCAGCCAGGCGGTGCCACCGCCCAGCGCTCGGGTCCTGGACGGTGCAACCGCCCAGCCAAGGAGGTGTCACCGCCCAGCCAGGCGGTGCCACCGCCTAGCTTTCCAATTCATTTGTTTGGCTTAATTTTAGCCCAAACCAAATCTGACTTTGGGCCCAATTGGCCCCTAACCAGGATATAGGATTATCTCTTAATCCTAATCCTAATTACAGGTGAACTACATAACACAAAAAAAAACATCCTAAGCAAGTTTTTTAACCGCGAACGTCGAGTCTTGTTCCGGCGAGCTTTCCGACGAACTTCTTCCGACGGACTCCCTGCAAGCTCCCAATCTTTGTGATGACTTTAATGAGTAGCCGAGCCTTCTTGGTGATCTCCGCGAGCCTCCGACGATTTCTTCAGCGAACTTCCGACACGTTCCCGATTTCTTCTCGGATGGTTCCGGCAGCATCTCCGATGATTCTTTGGTCTCTTAAACGTCCATCGAGCTCGACTCCGGTATCCTTGCTTTATGTTTTCTGGTTATCGTAGTTAATCCTGCACACTTAACTCAATAATATGGATTAGATCAATTAACCCACCAATTGATTATATCATCAAAATCCGAGATTCAACAATCTCCCCCTTTTTGATGATGACAATCAATTGATGACGGAGTTAAACATAACTCCCCCTATCTATATGCCATATTATGAGAAGATAAAAAACACTTGAATTCCATCCCATTGGATTCAAGCATAACCCGATAAGTTCTAATCGTAGAACTTTATCATTATCCTCATTAAACCATAGTAAGTACGAAACTTCGATGAAAATCATAAGTTAAATGATACGGGACGAATTTTGCTACGACAGAAGATAAAGATTTTCAATATAAATTTCATGATATCAATCTTGTGATATTTTCAAGGATTTGTAAGTCATATAAGACATTCATATCACACAGAAGATAAAGATTTTCAATATAAATTTCATGATATCAATCTTGTGATATTTTCAAGGATTTGCAAGTCATATAAGACATTCATATCACACAAGTTTTTGTAATTCATATTAGTCATGCTATCGTTCTGGTGTAAGTCATCACTTCTCCCCCTTTGTCATCAACAAAAAGAGACAAGCCAGCTAATTGATGATCATAGAAAAAGGTTTAGCATTTATCAAAGTTCATCATTCAAATTTGCCAGAAATAGTTTATCCAAAAGACATCATCATCTATGCAGATTAAGATAGTAGTTATCTAAAGGAAAGATCAGTTATCATACAATCGATGACAAACATGAACTTGTTTTTAAAAGCAAACAGAACAGAATAAAAAGATACATCAATTTAATCCTTAGGAGGTAATCCACAGTGCTGATACATGATATCTATTTTTTCATTCATCTGTCGTAGTGTCTTCAAAATTTCAACTTGTTGATTCTGAATTTGTTCTTGCTGTGATTTGATCTGAGATAGCTCCGCCATAATGATATCTTCAGAGGAGGAAACAGGAGCTGAAGGTGCTGCTCCAAAGGGACTAGGAGGAGGAGATTCATTTCCCATAAGAATTGGTGTTTCGGGTTGTTCTATTGGTGTAGGAATTGGATCCGTCCTTCTAGGCTGCCTAACCCATATGCCATTGATAAAAGTGCACCTAAGTTTTTTCAGCAGGTTTTTATTTATTATGTTATATCGATCATTTTGAATAGATTCTTCATCGGGTGGAATGCAAATGTCATAGGCATGAAGAATTCTAGTGATTAACCTCCCATATGGCAATATAGTATCTTTAGTCATAATTTCCTGCATGTGTTGGCAAATCAAGTACCCAAAACAATTATGCTGACCGGTCATAATCCAATACATGGTTCCTATCTCTATTTGACTTATTTCGTCAAGATGAAATTGTTTGGGGAATATGATGCTTGTGATAATATGATGAAGAATTTTAGAGTTGAAAGGCAGTAAGTGTTCACAGCTCTTGGGTAGGAAGTCATGGTTTGGATTTGCAAAAATTGTTTTCACGGCTTCGGAATAGGTTGCTCCTATTTTTTTGATGTCCCATTTACCTTTAAAATAGCATCCCCTATCTTTTTCAGTTATGCCAATTAGCTCACAAATGGTGCTGTCAAATATTCTAATGGGTGTTCCTAGAATGTAAGTGCTTAGGTTATCATTGTCTTCATATAGGTTGGCATAGAACAATCTCACTAACCGTGGATAGATTGGTTCATCTATTTGTAGTAGAGGTAGAGCTTCTAGGTGTGCAAACCACCTAATGGGTTCTAAGTCCTCTAGTTCATCCAAATCAACGTATTTTCCCTTATGGACACATCGTGTTTCAAATTTTGGAAAGCTAAGGGCTACCTCTTTTGATCTAAAAAGGTCATGGTTATATGAATCTCCTTCAATCCTTATTCCTTTCGATCTCTTAGGAGCCATTTTCTAGACAACATGATGATGAAATTGTGAAAAATAAGCAAGAGAAAGAGAAAAGAAAAGAGGGATTTCAAGTGTTACCTCGTGGAGATTATGTTGAGAGATGGAAAGCTTGGACCACCAAGAATCCTTCTCCAATGTTTCTAAGAATTAGAATGAGGGTTAGAGGGAATGGGAGAGGGTTTTGAGAGGTCTTTCTTCGGGTTGGGGGCGGTGTCACCGCCGGCCCTAACCCCTCGGGTTAAAAGGGTTACTCGGTCGGTGTCACCGCCAAACTGGTCGGTGTCACCGCCTGGCGCCCGAGCGCCAGTCGGTGCAACCGCCAGATTTGGCGGTGCCACCGCTGGCATCACGCGGAGGAAAGAAAAAAAAATTTTCTTCCTATTGTTTAGCTTCTTCCCTCAAGATCATAATTTATACTTTAATGGATCATTTTGAATTGAAGAAGAAGGAAGAATTCAAATTCATAAACGAAGGGAATAGAACGAGTCCTTTTTGTGAAGTTCATTTTAGGGACAATTTAGCATGCCTAATTCCCTTCGGATGAATTCAAATTGGTCTTCATTTAAAGCTTTTGTAAATATATCTGCTAATTGATGCATTGTGTCAATGAATTCTAGAACAACATCATTGTTAAGAACATGATTGCGTATGAAATGATGCCTAACGTCGATGTGCTTAGTTCTAGAGTGCTGAATTGGATTTTTAGTAAGGCATATGGCACTAGTATTATCGCATTTTATGGGAATATTTTCAAGGTGAATTCCATAGTCTTCTAATGTATTTTTCATCCAAATTACTTGTGCACAACATGCACTTGCAGCAATGTATTCGGCTTCCGCCGTAGATAGTGCAATTGAATTTTGTTTCTTGGAAGTCCAAGAAACAAGTGCATGTCCTAAAAATTGGCATGTTCCGGATGTACTTTTTCTATCTATCCTGCATCCGCCAAAATCGGTATCTGCATAAGCTATTAGATCGAATTTTTCAGATTTTGGATACCACAATCCTAAATTTGGAGTTCCTTTAAGATACCTAAATATTCTTTTAACACTCTTAAGATGAGATAATTTAGGATTAGATTGAAACCTAGCGCAAAGTCCTACACTAAACATAATATCCGGTCTAGTCGCAGTGAGGTAGAGTAGACTACCTATCATTCCCCTATATGTTTTTTGATCGAAACTTTCACCATTTTCATCCATATCTAACTTAGTCGCAGTACTCATAGGGGTGTTTATTGCTTTTGAATTATCCATGTTAAATCGTTTTAACAATTCTAATGTATATTTAGATTGGTTAAGAAATATACCATCACTAAGTTGTTTGATTTGTAATCCCAAAAAGAAAGTTAATTCACCCATTAAACTCATTTCAAATTCAAGACTCATACATTTGGCAAATGATTCACATAGTGATTCATCCGAAGAGCCAAACACAATATCGTCAACATAAATTTGCACAATAAGAAAATTATTTTCAAAATGTTTAATAAACAATGTAGTATCAACCTTGCCTTTGGTAAAATTATTTAAAATAAGAAAGGAACTAAGCCTTTCATACCAAGCTCTAGGAGCTTGTTTTAAGCCATAGAGAGCTTTAGTCAATTTGAATACATGATTAGGAAGAAGAGAATTTTCAAATCCGGGAGGTTGTTCGACAAATACTTCTTCGAAAATAAAACCATTCAAGAAAGCACTTTTAACATCCATTTGAAATAGTTTAAAATTATTACTACTAGCATAGGCAAGGAGCATCCTTATGGCTTCTAATCGAGCCACGGGAGCGAAGGTTTCTTCGTAATCGATACCTTCTTCTTGGTTGAAACCTTTGGCCACTAATCTAGCCTTGTTTCTAACCACGATACCATTTTCGTCTTGCTTGTTTCTAAAGACCCACTTAGTACCTATGACTAAGTGGTCACTTGGTCTAGGAACAAGCTTCCATACCTCATTCCTCTCAAATTGGTTCAATTCTTCTTGCATTGCAATGACCCAAAAATCATCTTTTAAGGCTTCGTTAATGCATTTAGGTTCAATTTGAGAAAGGAAAGCAGCGTTAGCACAGAAATTTTTGAAAGAAGAACGAGTTTGAACCCCTTTTGATGTATCTCCTATAATTTGCTCTTTTGGATGAGCATCTACATACTTCCATTCTTTTGGTAAAGAAATTTCGGAAGAAGATGCATTCAAATGGCTATTTTGAGGAGAGGGTTCATTTAAATTCAAATTATCAAAACCAAGATCATCATCAAAATCATTTTTCTTTAAATCGGAAATTTCATTAAAAACTACATGAATAGACTCTTCAATTACTAAAGTTCTTTTATTAAAAACCCGAAAAGCTTTAGAAACGGAAGAGTAACCAAGAAAGATGCCTTCATCGGATTTAGCATCAAATTTTCCTAAAGCATCCCTTTCATTTAAAATAAAGCATTTACAACCAAAAACTTTAAAATAGGAGATATTTGGTTTTTTGTTATTCCATAATTCATAGGGAGTTTTGGATAAGGATGGTCTTATTAGGACTCTATTCATGATGTAGCAAGCCATATATACGGCTTCGGCCCAAAAGTACTTAGGTAAACTATGTTCATTCAACATAGTTCTTGCCATTTCTTGTAGGTTTCTATTTTTCCTTTCAACTACTCCATTTTGTTGAGGATTTTTTGGAGTTGAGAAGTTGTGATTGTACCCATTACTTTCGCAAAAATTTTGAAAGTCACGGTTTTGGAATTCACCACCGTGATCACTCCGAATTAATGAAATCATGAAGCCTTTTTCGTTTTGAGTGAGTTTACAAAATTTAGAGAAACACTTGAAGCAATCACTTTTGTGAGCTAAGAAATAGGTCCAAGTGTATCTAGAGTAGTCATCCACAATCACAAAAGCATATTTGCTTCCACCCAGACTTGTTGTATCAATTGGTCCGAATAAGTCCAAATGGATCAATTGTAATGGTCTAGTAGTGCTGATTTGATTTTTTGGTTTGAAGCTTGTTTTTATTTGTTTGCCTAGTTGACATGCATCGCATACTTTGTCCTTAATAAACTTTATATTTGGAATTCCTCGTACTAATTCTTGAGATGAGATCTTAGATATTGTTTTCATGCTTGCATGGCCTAATCTCCTATGCCAAAGCCAAGCATCATCATTTACGGCGGAGAAGCACATTTCATTACTTAGTTCATCAAGATTGATGGTATAGACATTATTTTGTTTTAAAGCAATCATAGTCATGTTATGATTTGGTTTTTCAATAATGCACATATTTGATTCAAATCTAACGATGTAACCTTTATCGCATAGTTGACTAATACTCAAGAGATTATGTTTCAATCCATCAACTAGTAAGACATCATCAATAGAAAAATTAAATTTGTTACCAATAGTTCCCTTGCCAATGATTTTGCCCTTGTTGTTGTCTCCGAAGGTAACGTACCCTTCTTCTTTGCTAGTGAGCATAGAGAAATGAGATGGATCTCCAGTCATATGTCTTGAGCATCCACTATCGAGATACCATCTCTTGCTGCTAGCTTATGGGTTTGTCTACAAAAGAGGATGATTTTTAGGTACCCATTTGATTTTGGGTGCCTCAAAAATTGACCCACTAATTTTGTTATTTATGATTGAATTCTTTATAGTTCCTTTAGGAACCCATATTAATTTTTGTGAACTAATTTTCCTAAATGGGCATTTGTAGGCAATATGTCCGGATTTGCAACAAAAGTTGCATTTCATATAAGAGGAAACATGTAATGTAGGTCCTTTTATGAAAATGGTAGGATTTTGATGTAATCCTTTTACAAATCTAATTCCATTTCTATTTGCGATGTGACCCTTGTGTGCAAGGATCATATCTAATCCTTTGCTACCAACCTTAAACTTGTTTAAGGTTTCCTTAAGAAGCAAATTTTCATTTTTTATTGCTTCTAAGTGCTCACACTTAGAGCATGGAGGAGTTTGAAGACTATCAAACTTATCTTGTAGCAAAGCATGCTCTTTCTTTAAGATACTTAACTTCTTGCTAATAGTTCTACATTCATCAAATAATTCATGAAAAGCGATAGATAGTTCTTCAAAAGATAAATCTTCATTAAATAAATCACATACCTCTTCTCCTAACGCCATTAGCGCGTAATGAGCAACTTGCTCAGTGTTGGACTCCTCTTCTTCGGATGCGCTTGAATCATCCCACGTTGCTTTGAATGCCTTCTTTTTTTATGTTCTCTTTTTGGCTTGAGGACAATCGTTCTTATAGTGTCCCGGTTTTTTGCATTCATAGCAAATCACTTGGTCCTTCTTTTGTTCAAATTTATTTTTTGTATTATTTTTAAATCTGTTCTTTCTTAAATATTTTTTAAATTTTTGAGTCAAAAGTGCAATGTCATTATCACTGTCCTCATCACTTGATGTTCCTTTCAAGTGGTCTTCTTGTGATTTGAGTGCCATATCCTTCCTATTCTTTGGAAGGGGGTTCTCGAGCTCGTCATGAGCTTGACATGTCATTTCGTAGGTCATTAGAGACCCAATGAGTTCTTCAAGAGGGAATGCTTTAAGGTCTTTGGCCTCTTGAATGGCCGTAACTTTTGGATCCCAACTTTTAGGGAGGGATCTTAAGATTTTAGTTACTAGTTCAAAGTTAGTAAAATCTTTACCAAGAGCTTTGAGTCCATTGATGACATCTGTAAACCGGGTGTACATGTCTCCGATGGACTCACTTGATTTCATTCGGAAAAGTTCGTAAGAGTGCACAAGGATGTTGATTTTGGACTCTTTCACTCGGCTAGTGCCTTCATGAGTGACCTCAAGAGTTCTCCAAATATCAAAAGCCGAATCACACATTGAAACACGATTAAATTCGTTTTTGTCTAGTGCACAAAACAAGGCATTCATAGCCTTTGCATTTAAAGCAAAAACCTTCTTCTCCGATTCATCCCATTCGCTCATCGGAAGAGAAGATTTTTGAAATCCATTCTCGACAATAGACCAAAGCTCAAAGTCCATAGAAATGAGGAAGATTCTCATGCGAGTCTTCCAATATGTGTAATCCGACCCATTAAACAAAGGTGGTCGTGCAATAGAATGGCCCTCTTGCATGCCGGAGTAAGCCATCTCTCTTGAGTATTAAACCAAATATGAGAGATAACCTTGCTCTGATACCACTTGTTAGGATCAGAGCGGCACTAAGAGGGGGGGGTGAATTAGTGCAGCGGATTAAAACTTCGATTTTAACAAAATCTTTCGTACGTTAAGAACGAAACTTGAGAAATTTAACTTGAAGGCGTATTCTTGAAGTTGCGCAGCAAGAGTAATAAGGAACTAAAGCAGTAAGAAGATTTACAGTAATGTAAATGACAATAATAAAGAGCAAACCAGAGATTACGCCGATTTTTAGAGTGGTTCGGTCAAATGACCTACTCCACTTGCGAGGCCCCTCTTCGATGAGGCTCCCACATTCCACTAGCAAGTCTCTTGAAATGGAAGGGTAAACACCCCTCTTACAACCTTTTACAAGCAGCTCAACCTCTTACAAATTTTTAATAAGAAAGAAGGAGGAGAACTCTCTAGCAAATTGAAAACAAGACTTGCTAAGACTTTCTAAGACTTTTCTCTCAATCAAAATGCTTCTCAAAAGTTGTAACCTCAGCTGAGATTTGAGGGGTATTTATAGGCCTCAAGAGGATTCAAATTTTGGGCTTCAAAATTTGAATTCTCTTAGGGTTCTCGGTGCTGGAGGTGCCACCGCCCAGCCAGGCGGTGCCACCGCCCAGCGCTCGGGTGCTGGACGGTGCAACCGCCCAGCCAAGGAGGTGTCACCGCCCAGCCAGGCGATGCCACCGCTTGGCTCTCCAATTCATTTGTTTGGCTTAATTTTAGCCTAAACCAAATCTGACTTTGGGCCTAGTTGGCCCCTAACCAGGATATAGGATTATCTCTTAATCTTAATCCTAATTACAGGTGAACTACATAACACAAAAAAAAACATCCTAAGCAAGTTTTTTAACCGCGAACGTCGAGTCTTGTTCCGGCGAGCTTTCCGACGAACTTCTTCCGACGGACTCCCTACAAGCTCCCAATCTTTGTGATGACTTTAACGAGTAGCCGAGCCTTCTTGGTGATCTCCGCGAGCCTCCGACGATTTCTTCGGTGAACTTCCGACACGTTCCCGATTTCTTCTCGGATGGTTCCGGTAGCATCTCCGATGATTCTTCGGTCTCTTAAACGTCCATCGAGCTCGACTTCGGTATCCTTGCTTTATGCTTTCTGGTTATCGTAGTTAATCCTGCACACTTAACTCAATAATATGGATTAGATCAATTAACCCACCAATTGATTATATCATCAAAATCCGAGATTCAACAAGCCCGTGTCTATTCAAGTACCTAACACACAAGTTTCAACTTTACATAGGTCTGACAGAGTATCCCATCCTCTTGAGAGATATGTGTGACATATTAGAGGAGAGGATGTTGAGGACATTGATCCTCAAACCTACGAGGAGGCTATTATGAGTATAGACTCCGGGAAGTGACAAAAAGCCATGAATTCTGAGATAGATTCTATGTACTCCAACAAGGTTTGAAACCTAGTTGATACACCCGTAGGTATTGTACCCATCGGTTGCAAATGGATCTTTAAGAAAAAGATCGGAATAGATGGAAAGGTAGAGACCTATAAAGCAAGGCTAGTGGCTAAGGAGTATCGTCAAAGGTAAGGTGTTGACTATGACGAAACCTTCTCACCCGTAGCAATGCTAAAATTCATCCGAATTCTATTGGCCATTGCAGCACACTATGATTATGAGATCTGGTAGATGGATGTGAAAACTGCATTCCTCAATGGGAACCTCGAGGTGGAGGTGTATATGATGTAACCTAAGGGATTCGTGTCTAAGAACTGCCCAAATAAGGTGTGCAGGTTGCTTAGATCCATTTATGGACTAAAGCAAGCTTCCTAAAGTTGGAACATAAGATTTGATGAGGCAATTAGATCTTATGACTTCGCTAAGAACGAAGATGAGCCTTGTGTATACAGGAAGGTAAGTGGGAGCACTATTACCTTTTTGGTGTTATATGTGGATGACATCCTGATAATTGGGAATGACGTAGAAATGATATCCATAGTAAAGGCTTGGTTATCTAGACACTTCTCCATGAAGGACTTAGGGGAAGCATCTTATATCTTGGGGATTCAGATCTATAGAGACAGATCTAAGAGGGTGCTTGGCTTGTCCTAGTCCAGGTACATAGAAACCATTATCAAAAGGTTTGGCTTGGAAAATTCCAAGAGAGGTCTCATACCGATGAGACATGAAATATCGTTTTCTAGGAGTATGTCCCCAAAGACTTTAGAAGAAAGGGCGAACATGGATATGATACCTTATGCCTCAGCGATAGAGTCTATCATGGATGCCATGCTATGTACTAGGCTTGATATAGCGTATGCTCTGAGTGTCACGAGCAAGTATCAGGTGGATCCAGGCTTGGAGCACTGGAAAGCAGTAAAGTGTATCCTTAAGTACTTGAGAAGGACTAAGGATCTTTTTACTAGTATATGGATGTAGTAGCCTTAGGGTTAAAGGCTACATGGACTCAAGTTTTCAATCTGATGTCGATGATAGCAAGTCGAATTCGAGGTTTGTGTACACCTTGAATGGAGGAGCAGTGTGCTGGAAGAGTTCCAAGGAAGATACTACTGCTGACTCGACCATAGAGGTGGAGTATATTGCTGCAGTAGAGGCAACAAAGGAGGGAGTCTGGATGAAGAAGTTCATCACAGATCTAGGAATCAGGCCAAGTAGCGAGGAGCTGATTCCTTATATTGTGACAACTACAGGGAGATTACTCAAATAAGGGAACTCGGGTCTCATCAAAAGTGTTCTGAGGAGGTTCCAACATATTAGAGAGATCATGACCTGAGGAGATGTAGAAGTGGAAAGAGTTCCATCCGAATATAACATTGTAGATCCACTGACAAAGCCGTTATCTCAGATTGTTTTTAAGCGCCACAAGGGTTTGATGGGGATCAGATATATAGGTGATTGGCTTTAGGTCAAGTGGGAGATTGCTAGTCATAGGTGCCCAGCAAGCCAATCATGTGAGTGATGACACGTGTAACTTGACACGAAATTTTTTTATTTATTATATTTTGGTATTTATCACTTTATATTAACTATTGCATATATGCTTGTATATATTGTGATGTCCTTGGATCTGTGCAGTGGGAATCGGATCGTGATGAGATCACGATAATGAGACCGATTCACCATTAAACATAGATCCTAAATAATCCCGATCATAGGTTACTCGAGATGGACATCGTGATAACCAGATAGACTGGTGTGTTGTATATCCATCCATATGATGGATGCAGCTAGTCTCATAGGTGCTCGTGTGGGGATACTAGGGATATAATATAGGTGCTCATTGGAGAATGAGTTCACTGAATGATCCGCTTACGGAATGCTAGATGGTTGATGATGCTTTATTGTCAGATAGTGATTTCGTAGTCCTAGTGGTGTATCTGGTCCTTAGACTTGAGACACCAAGGATATCTTGTATGAGTGCTCCACTCTTTGATACCAGACTTATATGTTTGGATGTCCCAGATCTAATACAATTGTTCATTGGGAGTGGTAGTCGACCTTACGAGGGCTATTGGGTGTCGATAGAGGATCATCCACTCTCGACATCATGAGAGGAATATCCCATGTGTTCTTGCTCAGACAAATCCCTGGCTAGTGTCATTCGGATTGAGAGAGAAAGAGTTCTCCAAGAGAATCCGATCAGAGTGAGACTCGAGAAGAAACCGTATGGGTCTGACAACACCATGCCCGATATACGGTCTCTGGGATATTAGATGGATGAGGGACTATAGGTATACGGTAACTGAGAATAGATATGTCCAATGGATTGGATTCCCTTGTATTGTCTAGGGACTACGACGTAGTGGCCTAGTACGTCCATAGTCGATGAGTCGAGTGAATTATTATAGAGATAATAATTCACTAAGTTTGAAGGAGTTCTAACATGTATGACTCACGGGTAGCTCAATATTGGGCCTAAAGGGTCATACACAAATGGTAGGCATTGCAATGAGTAGAGGTTCGAATATGAGATATCCGCCGGAGCCCCTATCTTATTGGATATCCAATAAGCCCCTGAATTATTGGATCCCATGGATGAGATCCAATAAGAGCCCATGAGAGATTATTGGATAGAGATTCACTAATCTAAAAGACTTAGGTAATTGGATGCAGATCCAATACCCCCTAGGGGATGATCCATTAGGGTTTGATAGGGGACCTCTATAAATAGGAGGGATTCAGTGGTTCATAGGCTAGAGCTTTTGCTTGCCTCTCCTATTCTCCTTCCCCTCTCCACCTAAGAGTAGGTCTGGAGTTTTGAAGAGCATCGTCGCAGCACTACTGTGTGGATCACCGCTAGAGAGGAGGACGCTTGACCTCCTTCACCCTCTTCTAGAGATATGCAAGGAAACAGGGATATATGATCTCCCTAGGTAACACAATATATTCTATACACAGTTTATTTTGTAGATTTTTGTGCACCAATCTTCGTATGACGATGAATATCTTTTTGGAAAATTGGGGGTTTTGTTTTCTTATTCCTCCGCTACGCATGTGATGTCGCCCCAAATTTTCCCAACAGATGCATGGCTCGGGAGCTAATTCATCTTAATGGGCTCCACTTTACAGAGGTGTTGGCCTCGGGTTTTCATGCTGAGGTGCATGGCTCAGGAGCAAGTCCATCTTAACGGGCTCCACTCTATTGAGGTGCAAACCTCGGGTCTTCATGCCGAGGTGCACAACTTGGGAGCGTGTTAGCTCGGCTGAGGTGCAGGCCTTAGGTCTTTATGCCAAGGTACATGGCTCAGGAGCAAGTCCATCTTAACGTGCTCCACTCTATCGAGGTGCAAGCCTCAAGTGCTTGTCTGCCATGGTGGGAGTATCTTCTTTTGGGCCTGCCCCTCCTACTACTTCTAGAGGTAGGCACTTGGCTCGACCACCGTAGTGAGAGTATTTTCTTTCGGACCTGCCCCTCGTATTATCTCGGAGGCAGGCACTTGGCTCGATTGCCATATCAGGAATATCATCTTTTAGGCTTGCCCCTATTAGGATTGTTTCAGTAATAAGAAGGGGCGGGGTGGTTTGGGTTTGTGGGGTGGGGTTAGGGTGTGTGTGGGGAAAGGGGGTGAATTAGTGCTATCGATAAAATCATCAGTTTTGGAAAACTTTTGTTCAATGAAAGATCGTATTGAAAATGTGTTTGACTTAGAGTAAATGAACTAAGTAATTAACTCACATAGTAATAGCAACGAAAAGCATAACAAGAAAGCGCAAACGGAGTTTATAGTAGTTCAATCATCGTGACCTACGTTCACTCCCGATTACTCTTCCGTTAAGGCCACTAGTGTTCATTAACAGTCTTCTTTCAATGGGTAAAGACCAGCTAGCCTCTTACAACTCTTTTCTCCTTTTCATAGGTTTAGGAGATAATCTTTACAAGTCTCTCACCCCTTCCTTAAACTGAAATCAAACTTAGAGAAGAGGACAGGAATTCTCATAAGATTATAATAGTATTTTCTCAAGTGTTTGTTCTCATTTCTTATGTTAACTGAGTATAGATGAGTGGGGTATTTATGGGCCTCAAATGAATTCAAATTTGGAGCCAAAATTGTATCATCCTAGGTTTTCAGGGTACTAGCGGTACCACCGCTAGTACTGGGCGGTACCATCGCCTACCAGACTTACAACTGGCAATACCTTCGCTTAGTCTGGTAGTACCATTGCTTGACACAGTTTAAAAAACTATATTTGGGTGGTACCACCATCTGACACAGTTTGGGAGACTATGTTTGAGTGGTACCACCACTTGATCCATCTTTTGGGTCATTGAATGGGCCTTTCTCTTGGCCCAAAACTACCCCAACTCCAGCCCAATGGGCCCTAATTAAATCACTCTAATTACACTTGAAACTATTTCGATCTAGATAAATTATTACAAGCATGAATCCTATATTATCCGACATTTCATTGGTTCATCCGGCGCTTCGTTCGATCCTTCGGTGCATTGTCCTATCTTTTGATGTATTGCCCAATTGGCATGTTGACTTTCTACAACATCTGATCTCTTTGGCGCAATATTTGATCCTTTGACCCGATACAAGAACTCATGGTATGAAGTCGTTCTGCCGGTACGTCAACCGAAACTTCGGCCTGGTGTCCAATCTCCTAACATGTTCCACTCTGGCCCAATGTCCGATTCATTCTACTTTAATCGATTTGCCTTTTCTGATCGAAGTTAGTCCTGTATCACACAAAATATAGATTAGATTGTAAACTCATCAATTGATTTCATTATCAAAATTTTAGATTCAATAGCCCCTCCTACTACTTTCAGAGGCAAGCACTTGGCTCGACCACTATAGTGGAAGTATCTTCTTTTGTGCCTACCACTCTTACTACTCTTGGATGCAGGCACTTGGCTCGATCGTCATAATGGGAATATATGTTGAATCTCAGATTTTGATGATGAAACCAATTGATAAGTGTTTATGACTTGATCTACGTTTTGAGTGATGCAGGATGTTGTTAGGATCCTTTTATTTTTCCTTTTATTTTATGTGCTTTCCTTTTATTTTTTGCGTATTTATTAAGTCTGTTTAGTTTAGCTAAAGTCAGAACTCTATAAATAGGGATGTAATTGCTTCTTTTTGATCATCTATAAAAAATATTATTCTATCTTTTGACAAACCTTAAGAGGTCGATCCCCCCGAAGCGATCAAGGAGGGCTGATCCCCTCGAAGCGATCAAGGAGGCCGATCCCCTCGAAGTGATCATCTCCTTTCTCTTCTTCATTTTTAGGATAAGACTTTAGGGTCTTATCATTTGGTATCAGAGCGGCAATCCTTGGCATTCTCGCTGCAATGTAAAAAAATAAAAAATAAAACAAAAAAAAAGGGAGAAAAGGGTTGTTACCCGGTGACCACCGAGAATTCCCTGCTTCCCTTCTTCCCCACCACCGCCCCTACTCTCCGGCAGGCCACGCCCTCCCTTGCTGCCTCCTTTCCACCGCCGGCGCTGCTTCCCGGTCGATCGACCAACGTCGCCGCTGCTCCCCAGCCGACGACCTCTCCTCCTCGCTTTCCCATCTCGCTCGAGCGAGAAGGATCACTAGCGCCGTCTCCCTGCCAACGGACCACCCCTTCGTCGTTGATACTCTCGGCGATGCTGCCCTAACTTCTCTACCACCGTGCCCCCGCCGAGTCATAACTGCAGCAGCCGGTTGCCCCCCTCCTCACGACGACTGAAATAGGGTAACTCACTACTGCTGCCCTTGTTTCCAACTGCGTCTCCACCAGCCGCGCCTCCTCCGACACTCCTCTTCCCCTCGAGCATCGTCGCCGCCCAACCAACCCATCACCACTGTGGGCCACCGTGCGACGACCGCCGCTCGCCTCCTAGCCGCCACCGCTCCACCTTGCTCTGCATCTAACCGAAATAGAGCACACTTGCTCTGCCCTTGTTTTCAGCCGCGCCACAGCCGCGTGGGGTCCCTTGCTACTGCCGGCTGTCGCCACCGTCGTTGCTACTACCAGTTACTATGCAGGTGCCCTTGACTAGACATCAGAAACAAGAATTGGGGATTACTGACTTGCAATCGTACGTAATGGCTACTGATAACTAAGTGAAGGCACAAATGGAAGCGTTGGAAACCAGAATTGAAAATCGGCTACAAGAAACTCATTATAATTTCAAAAAAAGCTTGTTGGAGCACTTTAGTGGGTTTCAACAAGATGGGAGCTCAAGGTCTACGCTGAACAGGTCGAGAAATACAAGAAAAGGGCCCCAAGATGTTGACACACACTACCCACATATCAGGGTAGAATTTTCACGATGAGAAGATGGGGATCCGACCAGTTGGATCTCTAGGCAGAAATTTTTTTTCGTTTTCACAGAACCCTAGAAGAATCCAAGGTAGAAGTGGCTTCAATCTAGCTCGATGGAGATGCAATCTAGTGGTATGATTGGTATGAAACTTGCCATGGAATTCCTTCGCGGGAACAGTTTAAAAGAGGACTTCATGTTCGCTTTGGCCTATCCGAATATGAGAATGTTCATGGCCAACTCACCAAAATTCGTCAGACTTCTACAGTGTTGGAATATCAGAGTAGATTTGAAAAATTGTCCAACCAAGCTAGAGATTGGTCAGAACGATAACTTTTGGGTACATTTATTGAAGGGATTATTCCTGAGATCCGATGTGAGGTTAAGGCTCGTCAACCCCGCACTATGATGGCTGCAATTTCATTTGCACACCTACATGAAGAAAAAATCAGTGTGGAATATCGTCAAAACATAGGTGCCAATAAACAGGTGATTAGCAGGCAACCTACCTCATCTACTCCTAGTCAAAACCACAACACTAGCAAACTAACCCGAGAGGAACTCAAAGAAAGGTTAGCGAAGGGTTTGTGCTGGCATTGCGATGAAAAGTGGAGTAAGGTGCATCGATGCAAACAAGGAAGACTTTTGATGATTGAACCGATCGAGGATGAACCGGAAGTAGAAGTATCAGATTCCGATCATGAAGAAGTGGAAACTAATGATGATGTTGAAGACATCACACATACAGTGCATGCATTGGCTATCTACCCTAATCCACAAACTATGAAAATTGGGGGAACTCTAAAACACCAGTCTGTCACTGTTTTGATTGATACGGGTAGCACTAATAATTTTATGGATAGAAAAGTTGTAGCCCGATTAATTTACCACATCGAATGTTGTGACAAATTTGAAGTCAAGGTCGCCAATGGATGAATTTTAACCTGTGACAACAAGTGCTCAAAAATAAAATTAATTTTGCAAGGTCAAGAATTATTTGTGGATTTCTTTTTATTACCCTTGGAAGACTATGAAGTGGTGCTCGGAATTGAATGGCTATCAACCCTAGGTGATGTCTCCTGGAATTTTTCTAAACTAATTATGAAGTTCTTTATTAATGGAAGACAGGTGACTCTCAAAGGAAGACGTGGAGGTAAGGTTACAACTATCACTAGCCATCGGATGGAGTAGGTCCTTCGGAAGACACACACCAGATTTTTGGTGCAATTGCATAACATTGAAAAGGAAATGACAGTGAACATTCCCGCTAGAAATATTGAATCATTGCTAACAGAGTTTGCGGATATATTTGCAAAGCCACATGGACTTCCACCTCTTAGATTTCATGATCATCGGATCCCACTATTACCCGAGAAGGCATCAACCAATGTCTGACCCTATAGATATTCACATTTCCAAAAGGCAGAGATAGAGAGGATTGTCACAGAGATGCTCAAAACAAGAGTTATACGAGCTAGTGTTAGCCCATATTCTTCCCCAGTCTTACTAGTCAGAAAGAAGGATGGCTCATGGCAGATATGTGTCGACTATCGAGCATTTAACAATATTATAGTGAAAGATAAATATCCTATTCCAGTAGTGGATGAACTGTTGGACGAATTGGGAGGAGCTCAGGTCTTCACTAAATTGGACCTACGATTGGGCTATCATCTAATCAGAGTACATGAAAGGGATGTTTAGAAAACTGCCTTCAGGATACATAATAGCCATTATGAGTTTCTAGTAATACCTTTTGGGTTAACCAATGCACCCTCTACCTTCCAGAGTTTAATGAATGATATATTTCGAGCTCATCTCCGTAAGTTTGTTTTGATTTTCTTTGATGATATTTTAATATACAGTCATTCCCTAGAAAGTCATTTATTACATTTACAAATTATCTTTAATATTCTTCGTGAGCATGGTCTTTTTGTCAAGAAATCCAAGTGCAGTTTTGGGCAACCTGAGGTTGAGTACCTCGGCCATATCATATCTCAAAAGGGTGTTGCAGTTGATCCTTCAAAAATCCAAGTGATGATAGACTGGCCAATTCTAAAGTCAATCAAAGCTTTAAGGGGGTTCTTGGGACTAACAAGCTATTATCGAAAGTTTGTGAAGAATTATGGCAAAATTAGTGCCCTCTTGACGTCACTTCTAAAGAAAAATGCATTCAGATGGTCAGAAGAGGCAACTCAGGCATTTCAATTCTTGAAAACTGCAATGACTACTACACCCGTGCTGGCTTTAGCCGATTTTAATAATATGTTTGTGATTGAATCTGATGCTTCTGGAGCTGGAATAGGGGCTATATTAATGCAGGAAGGTTGGCCTATCACTTATGCAAGTAAGGCTCTTTCCCCTTCCTATTTGAGTTTATCTATTTATGACAAGGAGATGCTAGCTATAATACATACAGTCATAAAATGGAGACCCTACCTAATTGGTCGACGGTTTCAAATACGCACTGATAACAAAAGTCTCAAATATTTTCTAGAGCAAAAGATTTCTTCTCTAGAGCAATAGAAATGGGTCACAAAGCTATTGGGATTCGATTATGAGATCATTTATAAAAAGGGAAGTGAGAATTTAGTAGCAGATGCCCTCTCACGCCTTCCAAAACAAGCTGAACTAGTAGCTATTTCTATTCCTATTTGCAAGACTTTGGAAGTTATCAGAAGGGAATGGACAAATAATCCTGAGATCCAAAACATCATTAAAAAATTAGAAGAAGCCCCAGGTTCTATTTCAAATTATAGTTGGGATTCGATGGACTTACGCTATAAAGGTCGAATAGTGGTTGCCCCACATTCTTCTTACCAAGCAATAATTCTGAAGGAGTTCCATTCATCACCAATTGCTAGTCACTCGGGATTTCTCTGCACTTATAAGCGAGTTCGACAACTTTTTTACTGGAAAGGTATGAAAATTTTTATCAAGAAATTTGTTACTGAATGTGATGTTTGCCAACGTCACAAAAGTGAGACAGTAGCCAACCCAGGCTTACTACAGCCCCTCCCTATTCCTGATGCTACTTGGACCGACATATCTATGGATTTCATTGACAGTCTCCCATCATCTCAAGGAAAGAGTACTATACTTGTAGTCATGGATAGACTTACAAAATATGCTCATTTCTATGCTTTACAACATCCTTATACTGCTATAAGTGTTGCTCATATTTTTGTGGAAAACATAGCTAAATTGCATGGGAGTCCCCGTTCTATTGTTAGTGACAGAGACAAGATATCCTTCTGGAAAGAACTTTTTCGTTTACAAGGTACTCAACTGAATATGAGCACTGCTTATCATCCGCAAACAGATGGGCAAACTGAAGTGGTAAACAGGTGCCTAGAAAATTACCTACGATGCTTTACTAGCGACAAGCCGAAGGAATGGGTCAAATGGCTTCCCTGGGCAGAGTGGTGGTATAATACCTCTTACCATTCTTCTATTAAAATGACTCCATTTGAAGTAGTTTATGGCCAACCCCCACCTACAATTACAAAGTATGTACCCGGCTCTTCTAAAGTTGATCAAGTGGACAAGGAATTGATGGATAGAAATAAGATTATTCAGCTTTTAAAGGATAACCTCACAACCGCACAAGCAAGAATGAAACAACAAGCTGATAAACACCGAAGTAAACAAGAATTTACTATGGGTGATTGGGTTTTCCTTCGACTTCAACCCTACAAGCAAACTTCCATAAAGGTCCGATCTTCCATGAAGCTATCTCCTCGGTTTTTTGGGCCTTATAAGGTATTAGAACGCATTGGACTAGTGGCCTATTGCTTGGATTTGCCTACTAGTTCTAAAATACATCCAGTCTTTCATGTTGCATGCCTTAAAAGGAAATTGGGTGAAGATGCAATAGTGCAGTGCCATTTGCCGGACACTTCTACTACTGGGGAAGTTCAGGCTCAACCACAAGTCATACTTGATCGACGAGTTGCAATGTACCGCAGACATCCTGTAACTGAAGTGCTGGTGTAATGGGCCAACTTACCAAAGGAAGATGCCACTTGGGAGTCCTACAGCATGCTAAAGGAGAAGTTTTCAGAATTTGATGCTGCTCAGCCTTGAGGACAAGGCTGAATTAAAGGAGGCGGGATTGTTAGGATCCTTTTATTTTTCCTTTTATTTTCTATGCTTTCCTTTTATTTTCTGCATATTTATTAGTCTGTTTAGTTTAGCTAAAGTTGGAACTCTATAAATAGGGATGTAACTGCTTCTTTTCGATCATGTATGAAAAATATTATTCTGTCTTTTGACAAACCTTAGAAGGTCGATCCCCTCGAAGCGATCAAGGAGGGCCGATCCCCTCGAAGCGATCAAGGAGGCCGATCCCCTTGAAGTGATCATCCCCTTTCTCTTCTTTTTTAGGATAAGACTTTAGGGTCTTATCAGATGCTTCGATCAGGATGAGACAATTAAAGCAGGAAGAATCATGTTGGGCCGGTGAAAGACATGTCAAAAGATTAGACATCGAGCCGAAGGATCAGTCGACATATTGATAGAAGGCTTCAAGCCATGGATTTGAGCATCGGGGTAAGAAGAGTGGATATTGTACTAAGGAAATCAGAGTTGCGGAGGTTAACTAGCTGATTGGGCAATAGGCCGCAAGAGAGGATGATGCGCCGAAGAATTGGACAAAGCATCGATGGACCAATGACATACCGAACAATATGATTCATGCTTAGTAATAATTATCTATATCGTAATATATTTTATGTGTGCATGATTAACTATGATAGTAAGGCATAAACCAAAATGAAGTCTCGGAGTCAAGAACGCGATTTCGTTGGGAATTCGAGAGTTCGTCGGATGTCCGGACGTTCGTCGAAAGTTCTGCAGCAATTGACCAAGAAGTCTAGGAGCTTTCCAAAGAAGCTTATCGAAACTCACTAAGAAGATCATCGTGAAGTCCAGGAGCTTGCCAGGAGTCTGCTAGAACATTGTCGAGAGATTATCGAAAGTTTGTCGAAAGATTGCTAGAAGCTCGCCGGATGAAACCTAGACTTATGGACTTTGTTTAGCTTATTAAATATCTTAAAATTCATATTTAGCACATAATTGAGATTAAAATTGGCCCAACTCAATTAGGGGACAGTTGGGCCAAGTTTGGGCTATGTTGGGCCAAGAGAAAGGCCCAAACAATGACCAAACAGGTGAAACCATCATGGCACAATCTTCGAGACTATCAGATGGTGGTACCACCCAGAATCAATCTCCGAGATTGTTTGGGTGGTGGCACCACCCAGTGTCAGGCTGCAGCGCGGTGGTACCGCCCAGTGCAGGCGGTGGTACCGCCCGTACCTTGAAATTTCGGGGGTTTGAATTTTGGGCTCCAAATTTGAATCCATTTGGGGTCTATAAATACCCCAGCTATTCCTGCATGGATAAGTAAGAAATATTGAGCAAAACCCTATGATTTTAAAGTTGTAAACCTTAGAGAGAGTTCTAAGGGAGGTGTGAGAGGGATACCTTGTAAAAGAAGGTTGTAAAAGGTTGTCTCCTAAACCTGTGAAAAGGAGAAGAGGGGTGTAAAAGGGTAGTTAGTCTTCGCTCATTGAAAGAAGACCGATAGTGGATGCCGGTGGCATTGACTGAAGAGGAATCGGTGAAGTGGATGTAGGTCACGACGACCGAACCACTATAAAAATCTAGTTTACGTTTCTCTTGTGCAATTTAGTTTACTGAAAACCACTTTACTTGATTTACATCCACTATGCTCTTCTGTATACTTTCAAAGTTAATACCTTTATGAAATAATTTTTTCGTCGGAATCGGATTTAATCGTAATAAAGTTTTGAACCGATGTAATTTTTACTACTACACTAATTCACTCTCCCTCTTAGTGTCGACTCTTTTCCTAACAATTGGTATCAGAGCCTTTTATTTCTCATTTGGTTTAACACCCAAGAGAAATAGCTCTTTCGGCTTTCAAGAGGGTTACTCTATCATTCGTCCTCCCTTTTTTAATTGGACAGACTAAACTTATTGAAAAACTCGTATGAGAGATTTCTTGCTTTCCTTAAACCTTGATTTAGGGAATATTATTGAAATGGTTTTTGAAAGTTTTCTCTTCTAATGAACTATTGGAATGATTTGGAGAAGAAGATTTTTTCTTTAAATGCTAGAGCGATGAATGCTCTATTTTGCGCCTTAGATAAAACTGAGTTTAATCGGTTTTCTATTTGTGAAGCGGCTTTTGATATTTGGCATATTCTTAAAATCACACACGAAGGCACTAGTGGAGTAAAAGACCCTAAGATTAATATTTTAATGCATAATTTTGAATTGTTTCATATGAAACCAAGCAAAACCATTGGAGACATATATACCCGTTTTACGGATATTGTCAATGGTTTAAAAGCACTTGGTAAAAGTTTTTTGGATTTTGAACTCGTTAACAAGATCTTACGATCACTTTCTAAAACTTGGGATTCAAAAGTAACGGCTATTCAAGAATAAAAAAACTTGAACTATTTCCCTCTCGAAGAACTTATTGAGTCTTTGATAACCTATGAAATGACTGATGTGGCACTTGACGAACATGAGAATCACCTTCCAAAGAACAGGAAGGATTTAGCACTTCGAACAAAAGAAGACCACTCGAGCATAAGCTCAAGTGATGGTAAACTTGAACTCCTCACTAAGAAATTTAAAAAGTTCATGAAACAAAAATTAAAGAGCAAAAAGAATGCAACTACTTACTATGAACGCAAGAAGAGAGAAGCACATTGGAATGAATCGAGCTCATCCAAAGATGAGGAGAAAATCTACAAAGGTGAGGTGGCAAACTACGCCTTAATAGCTTTCGACGATGAGGTAATCAAAATGCCCTTAGTTTACTTTGAAATTACATAATACTTTTCATGAGTTATTTTTAAATTAGTTTAGAAAAAATATTTTTCTTGAAAATTGTATGTTTAATAATGTAATGAAAATGTAAAAAATTAGGAATCATGCATATCCTTCTAGTAATTTTTTGAAAATGATCTTGAAAATTTTATGTTTTATGAAAATACAATAAAATGTTAATATAATGCTCGCACACCAAATATGATTAATCTTATATGTGTTTAAGAAGCAATAATGTATATCTTAATGATTTTCATATTGCCTTCTGATTATAAATGATGAAGCATGGCTTTTGTATGGAAACTAAGTATGAAAATTTAGATTCACCTAAAAAGAAAAATGCATAGCTACAACAAACAAAACGATCTTGATAGAAAATGCTTTATGTTTGATGATATCAATTTCGATGATGCATAATGATGTAATTATGTAATGAAAATATTAAAAGTTTTGGTACCATGCTTGGTGAATTTATACTATGCATGAGATTTAGAAATGATGCATGATGATTTTTATGATTTAAGTCTTTTTGACCTTTGACGTAATAAATCTTGCACTTTCAGTTTTAAACGTTGATGCATGTATTTACTTGGCATAAATGAAATAAATTACATGAATTGAAACAACTAAAAAGAGGATATGTTTCCCCTTGAAAGATTTCTTTTTCCCTACTTATCGAGTTTTACAAAAAGGAGATTAATGAATCTATTTGTATCACTTTTGTGAATCTCTTGATAATGATTTTGATTTGATGATTTTATAATTATGCATGGTGATTTGAAGTAATGATGATTTTTGGGTTTATTGAGTTTGATGATTTCTATGATTTCCATATTATTTTTTGATTATAAATAATGAAGCATGGCCTTTGTATGAAAAACTTGAACATGAAATCAATCACAAAATTTGGAACTAAAAGAACTTGAACTATTTTTAATCTATCTATGTTGCTTTCATTAAATTATATGAAAAGTGATTTTGATGATCATTTTAGATTTGACAATTTGTTTTCATATTTAACCAAACACTTAATTTATTCATGTTTATGACATGAGATGTATTTTATATGAATCTTTTTTTTTTCTCATATGATTTTATCATCTAAAGAAGAAAATTATCATAATAAACATATAAATCTCTTGGACTATGAAAAAGATTTTGATGATTTTACATGATGATTTTGGATTTCTTTTCATATGATTCATTTTAATAATAAGATGATATATCCAATCGAATCATTTATCGATGTATTCATGAAGTATATCTTATCACCAAATTTTTCTTGATATCTTCCATGTGATGACTTGAATATTTACACCTTTATGCTATTCTCCTCTTCCTCTTTCTTATTTACAATGATAAAGAGGAGAAAGGAAATCACTAGCATCTCAAGAGATCGATAAATCTCTTCATTTAATTTTGAATCTCTTGAAAGGGACTTTGTTGATTTGATAAATTGAATGAGTTGAAGTGATGATTTAAAAATATTTATTTAAATGCATGAATCGACAATCCTTTTGTCAAATGAAACATGATTTTTCTTGTGAATTCTTAGAATTATAACTTGAGTCTTCTTTTCCTATCATGCTTTCTATTTACAAAAGAAGAAATTTGTCAAAAATGATATATGGTCTTATCTTTCATGACATGATTTCTTTATATTTATGGCTTGTATGTCTTGAAATGATTGAAATATTTTATACTATTATGTTCTTCCCTTCTTCTTTCTTGTTTACAATGATAAAATGGGGAGAAGTTTTGATCATTCATGGTAGGATGTAATTTGACAAAATTGGTACCATCATGATATGAAATATTTATAATTTGAAATGATATGTGCAATATTTATGATTTTATTTAAATGATGTACATGATGTATTGCATATGATGTGAATCATGATTAAAATTGTATCGACTTGAATTCAATTTAAATTCAAGGTTTATCTCAATTATGACATATTGAAATAAGAATGACACTCTATTTTTGTCATAATTTGAAAATTAATGAATTGCACCATTGTTTTAGTATTCCCCTCTTTGTGCCAATTACAAAGGGGGAGAAAGAATTGCTAGCTGCACATCACGAAAAGAGGCAAACTTGCAAGCTTGCTAATCTCAAAAGAGAAGTAAGAAGTGCTATCTTGCAAATTTCAAAAGAAGCAATGTTTGCTAAGTTACACATTTCAAGAAGAGGACAAATAGTCTATCTTGAACATCTCAAAAGATGTAAAATTTTGCTAACTTTTATATGTGTAAAATTTGACAGTCTGCATACTATAAAATGATATAAATTTGCTAGCTTATATATTCTAACATGATATAGAATTTGCTATTTTGAACATCACCAATACTTGCTAGCTTGCAATCTCAAGAGAAGTAATAGTGCTGTCTTGCCTATCTCAAGAAACAAAGCATGCTAAACTTGCACATATAGAAAAATTTACAAACCTAAAATGATACAAATATTTGCTAGCTTACATGATGATAAAATTGGAAATTATGTTTATTATGCAATGTTTTGAACTTATATCACAAACATCTTGAAAGTTGCACTTCTCCTTTTTGTTAATGACAAAGGGGGAGAAGTATGATGTTATGCATAAGTTTTATGATAACATGTTGCTTGGATTTTTGAATCCAAGAGTTCTATTAATATGACATATTAATAGGGGGAGTTTGTTTAAATTCCGGGAGTTAAGGTTAACTCCGTCATCAATTGGTTGTCATCATCAAAAAGGGGGAGATTGTTGAATCTCGGATGTCGATGATGAAACAAATTGATAAGTGTTTATGACTTGATCTACGTTTTGAGTGATGTAGGATGCTTCGATCAAGATGAGACAATTAAAGCTGGAAGAATCATGTTGGGTCGATGAAAGACATATCAGAAGATTGGACGTCGAGTCGAAGGATCAATCGACGTATCGATAGAAGGCTTTGGGATATGGATTCGAGTATTAGGCCAAGAAGAGTAGATATTGTACCAAGGAAATCAGAGTTGCAGAGGTCAATTGGCCAATTAGGCAATAGGCCGCAAGAGAGGACGATGCGCTAAAGAATCAGACGAAGCATCGATGGACCAATGACATGCCGGACAAAATTATTCATGTTTAGTAATAATTGTCTAAATTGAAGTGTATTTTATGTGTGTAGGATTAACTATGATAGCAAGGCATAAAGCAAAATGAAGTCCCGGAGTCAAGAACGTGATTTCGTTGGGAGTTCGAGAGTTCGTTGGAAGTCCGGACGTTCGTCGGAAGTTCTGTAGAAATTGATCGAGAAGTCCAAGAGCTTGCCAAAGAAGCTCATCGTAACTTGCTAAGAAGATCGTCGTGAAGTCCAGGAGCTTGTCGGGAGTCTGCTGGAACATTGCCGAGAGATCATCGGAAGTTCGTCGGAAGATCATCGGAAGCTCGTCAGAAGAAACCTAGACTTACGGACTTTGTTTAGCTTAGTAAATATTTTAAAATTTATAATTAGCATATAATTGGGATTAGAATTGGGCCAACCTAATTAGGGGATAGTTGGGCCAAGTTTGGGCTGTGTTGGGCCAAGAGAAAGGCCCAAACAGTGACCAAACAAATAAAACTATCATGGCATAATCTCTAAGACTTTGTCAAGCGGTAGTAACGTCAGTCTGGGCAGTGGTACTGCCCAGAGTTAGTCTCTGAGACTATTTGGGTGGTGATACCACTAGTCTAGGTGGTGGTACCACTTAGTGTCAGGCTGTAGGCGGTGGTACCGCCCAGTGTAGGTGGTGGTACCGCCCGTACCTTGAAATTTTTGGGGTTTGAATTTTGGGCTCCAAATTTGAATCCATTTGGGGCCTATAAATACCCCAGCTATTTCTGCATAGATAATTAAGAAATATTGAGCAAAACCTTATGATTCTAAAGTTGTAAACCTTAGAAAGTTGAGTTCCCTCCTCCCAAAGATTAGAGAGAGTTCTAAGGGAGGTGTGAGAGGGATACCTTGTAAAAGAGGGTTGTAAAATGTTGTCTCCTAAACCTGTAAAAGGAAAAGAGGGGTGTAAAAGGGTAGATGGTTTTTGCCCATTGAAAGAAGACCGATAGTGGATGCTTGTGACCTCGACGGAAGAGGAATCGATGAAGTGGATGTAGGTCATGACAACCGAACCTCTATAAAAATCATGTTTGGGTGGTGGTACTGCCCAGACTTAGTCTCTGAGACTGTTTGTGTGGTGGTACAACCAGTCTGGGCAATGGTACCACCTAGTGTTAGGCTGCAGGCGATGGTACCACCCAGTGTAGGTGGTGGAATCGCCCGTACCCTGAAATTTTGGGGGTTTGAATTTTGGGCACCAAATTTATTTGGGGCCTATAATTACCTTATCTATTCCTACATGGATAAGTAAGAAATGTTGAGCAAAACCCTATGATTCTAAAGTTGTAAACATTAGAAAGTTGAGTTCCCTCCTCCCAAAGCTTAGAGAGAGTTCTAAGGGAGGTGTGAGAGGGATACCTTATAAAAGAGGGTTGTAAAAGGTTGTCTCCTAAACCTGTAAAAAGGAAAAGAGGGGTGTAAAAGGGTAGATGGTCTTCGCCCATTAAAAGAAGACTGATAGTGGATGTCGGTGACCTCGACGGAAGAGGAATCGACGAAGTGGATGTAGGTCACGACGACCGAACCTCTATAAAAACCTGGTTTGCATTTCTCTTATGCAATTTACTTTACTGCAAATCCCTTTACTTACTTTACATCCACTATGCCCTTTTGTATGCTTTCAAAGTTAATACCTTTATGAAATGATTTTTTCATCGGAAATAGATTTAATCACAATGAAGTTTTGAACCGACATAATTTTTACCGTTGTACTAATTCATCCCACCTCTTAGTGCCGACTCTTTTCCTAACAATATCTTCTTTTGGGCTTGCCCCTCCTACTAATCTTGAAAGCAGGCACTTGGCTCAACCACCATAGTAGGAGTATCTTATTTTGGGGCTGCACCTCTTTCTGCTCTTGGAGGTAGGCACTTGGCTCAACCGCCATAGTGGGAGTATCTTCTTTTGGGCCTACCCCTCTTATTTCTCTTGGAGGCAAGCACTTGGCTCCACTATCGTAGCGAGAGTATCTTAGTTTGGGCCTACCCCTCCTATTGCTCTTGGAGGCAAGCACTTGGCTTGACCGTCGTAGCAGGAGTATCTTCTTTTGGGCTTGTCCCTTCTATTATTGCTCTTGGAGATAGATACTTAGCTTGATTGTTGTAGCAGGAGTATATTCTTTTGGGCCTACCACTCCTACTGCTCTTGGAAGCATGCACTTGGCTCGACCACCATATCGAGAGTATGGATTCACCATGATACTTGACTGGTGGTGGATGATACTATAGTAGGTGGCATTTCTTACTGCTAAGGTGCTTTGACCAAGATGTGATGTGCCATGTTGGCGTTAGGATTTGTATTGCCTACAATGCTCATCTACAGGGGGATCTCTCTACTGCCATAAGGCTTGATGTGCTTAGGGGGTCGTGCTCCTCTTCAGGTTCTGTTGGTATACGATGATTGGAGGCACGACATCCATGGTAGGTCTGATTTCAACCGTCATGGGCTAGGTAATGTATCCACCTTAGCAACTTTTATCATAGCATTTTGCTAACCATAGATGTCAAGGTATAGGGCTGCTAAGGTTTGGGTTGCTGAGCTGCTCTTGGAGCTAGTGTTGGCTCATCTATGAGCAAAGGAGGCCAAGCAAAGGCTTGCGGAGGCCCGGATGGTGCTATCAAGGATGAGGTAGAGGCATAGGGCTGATGAGTCCGAGCAAAAGAGGACGGGCAAAAGCTCAAGGGGGCACTGTCGAGGATGAGGCAGGGGTGCAAGGTTGCTAAGGCCTCTTTTCTTGGCTACTCACATGATCATTTTGGTTACAGGCTTTGAAATCCAGAAAAGCAGAAGGTGTTCAGAAGTAGAGATGTAGTCTTCTTTGATGATCAAACTTTTGAAGATTTGAAGACGAAGGCTCCAGCCAATACTTCTGCAAAAGGATTAGCAGATTGTGACCCAGTTATTTCTCCAGTATATTAGGGTGATGGGGGAGATGTGCAGGAAGATAGTGTAGAGCCTAATATTGATCTACCTACAGGACATGTTGAGCAAAAAGAAGTAGGAGAGCAAGTTCCAACAAAACCTCAATTGAAAAGATCTTCTAGACAACGTCAACCTTCCAGAAGATACTCTACAGATGAGTATGTGATGCTTACTGATGCAGGTGAACCAGAGAGTTACCAGGAAGCAGTTGAAAGTGAGCAGAAAGAGAACCACACTTATGATTTGGTACTGCTACCAAATGAAATGAAGACATTACCAAAAGAAAGGCAGGAGATATGCCGACAACTGGTCGGCATGACTTCATATTGAGGAGTCATGGGACAACCTCCCTTATGGGTTGAAGGGGGAGGTTATTGGGCTGGCAGCCCACAGATTCATCCCATAGTGGGCTTGGGCAGCCCATAGCTCACCCCCTCTTAACCTAACCCTAATTAACATTAAGGGGGGTGTGGTGGCTACGTTTTGGAGGCAGAAAAAGGCATAAATAGGGCAGCAACATGGGATAAGCATATAGCCATGGGATTCCAAAGAAAAGAGGAAAACAAGGCAGAAAAGGAAGAGAAAGAAAGGGAAGAAGACAAGGACAATGCAGAGAACACTCAATCATCTAGCAGTGTTCTATCTCAGGTTAGATCAAATCTACAGTAGACTCTTACTGTGATTACTTGGGAGGTTTTAGATATTGTGGGCAGTGACGTGATCCTTGTATCCCTGTTATTCTCTTGAGATTGTTGCTAGGGTTTAGGGCAAGAGATTGAGATTTGTATATTCATTATTCTCATAGTGGATTATCTCTAGTTTGCCCCATGGTTTTTACCCTTCATATTGAAGGAGTTTTCCACATATATCTTGGTGTTCTATTTGATTGTGGTTCCATTTAATTCCGCTGCATATCATGGCCTGCTAGTATTTGTTCATATACAAATGTTATTCCTATTTATATCCCCATCAGTTCCTAGACCTAGTGACCATTTGGTAATTGGTACTAAATGGGTCTTTAGAAATAAGCAAGATGAACTTGGTATCATAGTTAGAAATAATACTGTATTAGTGGCCAAAGGTTTCAAGTAAGAAGAAGATATCGATTATGAAGAAACCTTCACTCCTATGGCTAGACTCGAAGCCATAAGGATTCTCCTTGCCTATGCTAGTTGTAATAATTTTAAGTTATTTCAAATGGATGTTAAAAATATTTTTCTTAATTGCTTTATTTCTAAAGAAGTTTATATTGAATAACCTCTCAGATTTGAGAAAGCTAACTTTCGAATCATGTGTTTATGTTGACTAAGGCTCTCTATGTTGAATCTCAAATTTTGATGATGAAACCAATTGATAAGTGTTTATGATTTAATCTATGTTTTGAATGACTTAGGATGCTTCGATCAGGATGAGATAATTAAAGCAGGAAGAATCATGTTGGGCTAGAGGAACATGTCAGAAGATTGGACGTCGAGCCGGAGGATCGGTCGATATATCAACAGAAGGCTTCCGGTCATAGCTTCGGGCATCAAGCTAAGAAGAGTGGAGATTGCGCCAAGATATCGAAGTTATCAAGTCAACTGGCCAATTGGGCAATAGGCTGCAAGAGAGGATGATGCGCCGAAGAATCGGACGAAGCGTCAAGGGACCAATGACATGCCGGACAACATGATTCAATACTTAGTATTAATTGTCTAGATTGAAGTGTGTTTTACATGTGCAGGATTAACTAAGATAGCAAGACATGAAGAAAATGATGTCCCAGAGTCAAGGACACGATTTCGTTGGGAGTTTGAGAGTTCGTCGGAAGTCTGAATGTTCAATGGAAGTTCTATCGGAACCAGCCAAGAAGTCTCGGAGCTTGCTAGAGAAGCTCATTGGAACTCGCCAAGAAGATCGTCGTGAAGTCTAGGAGCTTGCCAGGAGTCCATTGGAACATTACTGAGAGATCGTTAGAAGTTCGCCATCAGCTCGCCGGAAGAAACTAGACTTATGGATTTATTTGGCTTAGAAAATGTCTTAGGAATCGTAGTTAGTATGTAATTGGGATTGGATTTGGGCCAACCCAATTATGGGCCAGTTGGGCCCATGTAAGAACTATGTTGGGCCCAATGAAAAGGTACAAATAGTGCCCCAAGAGGTGACACCATCATGACACAATCTTAGAGACTATATCAGGCCGTGGTACCGCCCAGACACAACCTCCAAGAGGCCACAGGCAGTGGTACCACCCAATGTTAGGTGGTGGTACCACCAGACTAGGCGATGGTACCACCTAGCTGCTAGTCATAGGTGCCCAGCAAGCCAATCACGTGAGTGATGGCACGTGTGACTTGATACAGAATCTTTTTGCTTATTATATTTTGGCGTATATCACTTTATAACTATTGCATAAATGCATACATATATTGTGATGTCCTTGGATTTGTGCAATGGGAATCGGATCGTGATGAGATCACGATAATGAGATCGATTCACCTTTAAACACATATCCTAAATAATCCCGGTCATAGGTTACTCGAGAGGGACATCGTGATAACCGGATAGACTGGTGTGCTGTATACCCGTCCATATGATGGATGCAGCTGATCTCATAGCTGCTCGTGTAGGGATACTAGGGATACAGTACAGTTGCTCATTGGAGAATGAGTTCACTGATTGATCCGCTTACGGAATGCTGGATGGTTAATGATGCCTTATTGTCAGACAGCGATTTCGTAGTCCTAGTGGTGTATCTGGTCCTTAGACTTGAGACACCAAGGATGTCCTGTATGAGTGCTCCACTCTTTGATACCAGACTTATAGGTTTGGCTGTCCCAGATCTAGTACAACTGGTCATTGGGAGTGGTAGTCGACCTTACGAGGGCTATTGAGTGTCGATAGAGGATCATCTACTCTCGGCGTCATGAGAGGAATATCCCATGTGTTCTTGCTCAGACAAATCCCTGGCCAGGGTCATTCGGGTTGAGAGAGAAAGAGTTCTCCGGGAGAATCCAATTAGAGCGAGACTTGAGTAGAAACCGTATGGGTCTGACAGCACCATGCTCAATATACGGTCTTTGGGATATTAGATGGATGAGGGACTATAGGTACATGGTAACTAAGGACAGACAGGTCCAATGGATTGGATTCCCCTGTATCGTCTGGGGACTACGACGTAGTGGCCTAGTACTTCCGTAGTCGATGAGTCAAGTAAATTATTACAGAGATAATAATTCACTGAGTTAGAAGGAGTTCTGATAGGTATGACTCACGGCCAGCTCGATATTGGGCCTAGAGGGTCACACACATATGGTAGGCATTGCGATGAGTAGAGGTTCGGATATGAGATATCCGACAGAGCCCTTGTCTTATTGGATGCAGATCCAATACCCACTAGAGGAGGACCCATTAGGGTTTGATAGGGGACCTCTATAAATAGGAGGGATTCAGAGCCTCATAGGCTAGAGCCTTTGCTTGCCTTTCCTATTCTCCTCTTCCTCTCCACCTCAGATCAGGCCTAGAGTTTTTGAGGAGCGTCATCGCAACCCTGCTGTTTGGATCACCGCTAGAGAGGAGGACGCTTGACCTCCTTTACCCTCTCCTAAGGATCTGCAACGAAACAGGGATATACGATCTCCCTAGGTAACACAATCTACTCTATACGCAGTTTCATGTTTCGCGGATTTTTTCGCACCAATCTTCGCACGACGACGAACATCTTTTTGGGAATCGGGGATTTTGTTTTCTTGTTCTTCTGCTGCACATGTGATGTCGCCCCCATGATTTCCCAACACTAGCGCAGTGTCAGTGTTAGACTGATACTGGCGGTGGTACCGCCGGGACCAAGAAAACCCGGGATGAGATATTTTTAGGCTCCAAGTTTGAATCAACTTGAAACCTATAAATACCCCTCTCATCCCTAGTTAAAGCACATAAGCACAAAGAGATTAAAAGTGAGAAAATGCTGTTACAATCATAAGTGAATCCCCTCCTCTAAATTCTATGTTTAGAATTCTGTTTAGAGAGGAGTGTGTGTACTTGTAAGGGTTGTCCCCTAAACCTGGTAAAAGGAGAAGAGTGGTGTAAGAAGGTGGTTGTGTTGAATCTCGTATTTTGATGATGAAACTACTTGATATATGTTTATGATTTAATCTGCGTTTTGAGTGACGCAGGATGCTTTGATCAGGATGAGACAATTAAAGCAGGAAAATCATGTTGTGCCGGAGGAACATGTCAAGAGATTGGACGTCGGGCCGGTGGATCGGTCGACGTATCGACAGAAGGCTTCGGGCCGTAGACTCGGGCATCGGGCCAAGAAGAGCGGGTATTGTGCCAAGGATATCGGAGTTGTGGAGTCAACTGGCCGATTGGGCAATAGGCCGCAGGAGAGGACGATGCGCCGAAGAATCAGACGAAGCGTCGAGGGACCAATGACATGCCGGACAACTTGGTTAATGGCTAAGGATTAATTGTCTCGATCGAAGTTTTGTTTTAATTGTGCAGGATTAACTATGATAACGATGAAGACATAAAGCGAAACAAAGTGTCGGAGTCAAGCGCGAAGGATTTGTTGCGAGTTCGAGAGTTCGACGGAAGTTCGAAGATTCGTTGGGAGTTCGCGGAGCTCGCCGAGAAAGATCGGAGCTTGCCGAAGAAGCTCGTTGGAACTCGCTAAGAACAAATCGTGAAGTCTAGGAGCTTGCCGGGAGTCCGCAGAATGGTTTCCGAGAGTTCATCGGAAGACCGCCGGAAGTTTGCCGGAAGCTCGCCAAAAGAAGTCTTGACTTGCGGACTTTGTAAAAGCTTAGAAAATGTCTTTAAATTCATAGTTAGCACGTTAATTAGGGTTAGGATTAGGTGTTAATCCTATAACCCAAGTAGGGGCCAATTAGGCCCAAGTTCGGACTGGTTTGGACCAAGTTTGGAGCCAAACCAAGTGAGCTGGAATAGTGAAAGAGGTGCCACCGCCAGGGTTGGAGGTAGCACCGCCCAGGCTATGTCTTCCAGCGAGGTTGGGAGGTGCAACCGCCCCAGCCAGGAGGTGCAACCGCCAGGGCTGCGAGGCTGGGAGGTGCAACCGCCCCAGCCGAGAGGTGCAACCGCCCAGAGCTCAGTCTTCGAGCTAGACTGGGCGGTGCAACCTCCTCTGCCAAGAGGTAGCACCGCCAGAGCTCAAGTTTCGAGCTCTGCCAGGCGATGCAACCACCGAGCTCAGTCTTCGAGCTCTGGCAGAGAGGTGCATCAGCCTGAGCTCAGTCTCGAGCCCTGCCAGGTGATGCAATCACCGAGCTCAGTCTTCGAGCTCTGGCAGAGAGGTGCATCAGCCTGAGCTCAGTTTGGAGCTCTGCCAGGTGATGCAACCACCGAGCTCAGTTTCGAGCTCTGCCAGGTGATGCAATCACCAAGCTCAGTCTTCGAGCTCTGCCAGGTGATGCAATCACCGAGCTCAGTCTTCGAGCTCTGGCAGAGAGAAGCAATCGCCTGAGCTCAGTCTTCGAGCTCTGCCAGGCGGTGCCACCTCTCCAGTCAAGAGGTGCAACCGCCTGATCCCAGAATTCTGGGATTTGATCGATTTGATCGTTTTGAGCTCCAAATTTGAACTGGGTTGGGGCCTATAAATACCCCACCCATTCAGCACTGAAGAGATACAGATCCACACCGAATTCTTGATCTTTTCAGTGATTCTAAGAGCTCAAATTTGTGTAAAGTCCTAAAGTTCTCCTCCTTCTGTTCTTCAAGTCTTGAGTTGTAAAGAGAGGAGAGAAAGGATCTGTAAAGGTTGTCTCCTGAGCCTGTCAAAAGGAGAGAAACTGTAAAAGGGCAGTTAGCCTTCGCCCATTGAAGGAAGGCAGCTAGTTGACGTAGGTGACCTCGTCGGAGGAGGAAGCCAAAAGTGGAGTAGGTCAAGACTGACCGAACCACTCTAAATCTCTGGTTTGCTTTTACCTTGAGCACTTTATCATTACTGCAAACCTCCTACATTGCTACTGCCCTCAGCGCCTTTACGAACGAGTTTTTAAGCTCTGATCTTTCAGAATCTGCATTCAAACGTAAATCGTGTTTTCGTACGATCTTCACACTGCAGTTTACGCTTACATTCGGATTCCATTTATAACTGCAAATTGCTTTCTACGTAAAACGCTTTTCAAGGTTCAAAACTGCTTTTAGACGCAAAACTACATTTAGACGTAAAATTACGTTTAGACGTAAAACTGCGTTTAGACGCAAAACTGCGTTTAGACGTAAAACTGCGTTTAGACGTAAAACTGCGTTTAGACGCAAAACTGCGTTTAGACGTAAAACTGCGTTTTGACCTAAAGCTGCGTTCGTCCGATAAAAAATGATTTCGATATAAAAGCAGAATCACAGTGCAGTTTGCGTCTAAGCGCAGTTTTGCGTCTAAGCGCAGTTTGCGTCTAAACACAGTTTGCGTCTAAGCGCAGTTTGCGTCTAAGCACAGTTTGCATCTAAGCGCAGTTTGCGTCTAAACTCAGTTTTACGTCCAAACGCAGTTTTACGTCAAAACGCAGTTTTACGTCTAAACGCAGTTTTGCGTCTAAACGCAGTTTTACGTCTAAACGCAGTTTTACGTCTAAACGCAGTTTTGCGTCTAAACGCAGTTTTACGTCTAAACGTAATTTTACGTCTAAATGTAGTTTTGCGTCTAAAAGCAGTTTTGAACCTTGAAAAGCGTTTTACGTAGAAAGCAATTTGCAGTTATAAATGGAATCCGAATGTAAGCGTAAACTGCAGTGTGAAGATCGTACGAAAACACGATTTACGTTTGAATGCAGATTCTGAAAGATCAGAGCTTAAAAACTCGTTCGTAAAGGCGCTGAGGGCAGTAGCAATGTAGGAGGTTTGCAGTAATGATAAAGTGCTCAAGGTAAAAGCAAACCAGAGATTTAGAGTGGTTCGGTCAGTCTTGACCTACTCCACTTTTGGCTTCCTCCTCCGACGAGGTCACCTACGTCAACTAGCTGCCTTCCTTCAATGGGCGAAGGCTAACTGCCCTTTTACAGTTTCTCTCCTTTTGACAGGCTCAGGAGACAACCTTTACAGATCCTTTCTCTCCTCTCTTTACAACTCAAGACTTGAAGAACAGAAGGAGGAGAACTTTAGGACTTTACACAAATTTGAGCTCTTAGAATCACTGAAAAGATCAAGAATTCGGTGTGGATCTGTATCTCTTCAGTGCTGAATGGGTGGGGTATTTATAGGCCCCAACCCAGTTCAAATTTGGAGCTCAAAACGATCAAATCGATCAAATCCCAGAATTCTGGGATCAGGCGGTTGCACCTCTTGACTGGAGAGGTGGCACCGCCTGGCAGAGCTCGAAGACTGAGCTCAGGCGATTGCTTCTCTCTGCCAGAGCTCGAAGACTGAGCTCGGTGATTGCATCACCTGGCAGAGCTCGAAGACTGAGCTTGGTGATTGCATCACCTGGCAGAGCTCGAAACTGAGCTCGGTGGTTGCATCACCTGGCAGAGCTCCAAACTGAGCTCAGGCTGATGCACCTCTCTGCCAGAGCTCGAAGACTGAGCTCGGTGATTGCATCACCTGGCAGGGCTCGAGACTGAGCTCAGGCTGATGCACCTCTCTGCCAGAGCTCGAAGACTGAGCTCGGTGGTTGCATCGCCTGGCAGAGCTCGAAACTTGAGCTCTGGCGGTGCTACCTCTTGGCAGAGGAGGTTGCACCGCCCAGTCTAGCTCGAAGACTGAGCTCTGGGCGGTTGCACCTCTCGGCTGGGGCGGTTGCACCTCCCAGCCTCGCAGCCCTGGCGGTTGCACCTCCTGGCTGGGGCGGTTGCACCTCCCAACCTCGCTGGAAGACATAGCCTGGGCGGTGCTACCTCCAACCCTGGCGGTGGCACCTCTTTCACTATTCCAGCTCACTTGGTTTGGCTCCAAACTTGGTCCAAACCAGTCCGAACTTGGGCCTAATTGGCCCCTACTTGGGTTATAGGATTAACACCTAATCCTAACCCTAATTAACGTGCTAACTATGAATTTAAAGACATTTTCTAAGCTTTTACAAAGTCCGCAAGTCAAGACTTCTTTTGGCGAGCTTCCGGCAAACTTCCGGCGGTCTTCCGATGAACTCTCGGAAACCATTCTGCGGACTCCCGGCAAGCTCCTAGACTTCACGATTTGTTCTTAGCGAGTTCCAACGAGCTTCTTCGGCAAGCTCCGATCTTTCTCGGCGAGCTCCGCGAACTCCCAACGAATCTTCGAACTTCCGTCGAACTCTCGAACTCGCAACAAATCCTTCGCGCTTGACTCCGACACTTTGTTTCGCTTTATGTCTTCATCGTTATCATAGTTAATCCTGCACAATTAAAACAAAACTTCGATCGAGACAATTAATCCTTAGCCATTAACCAAGTTGTCCGGCATGTCATTGGTCCCTCGACGCTTCGTCTGATTCTTCGGCGCATCGTCCTCTCCTGCGGCCTATTGCCCAATCGGCCAGTTGACTCCACAACTCCGATATCCTTGGCACAATACCCGCTCTTCTTGGCCCGATGCCCGAGTCTACGGCCCGAAGCCTTCTGTCGATACGTCGACCGATCCACCGGCCCGACGTCCAATCTCTTGACATGTTCCTCCGGCACAACATGATTTTCCTGCTTTAATTGTCTCATCCTGATCAAAGCATCCTGCGTCACTCAAAACGCAGATTAAATCATAAACATATATCAAGTAGTTTCATCATCAAAATACGAGATTCAACAATCTCCCCCTTTTTGATGATGACAACCACTTGATGACGGAGTTAAACTTAACTCCCGGAGTTTAAACAAACTCCCCCTATCAATATGCCATATTGATAGAACCTTGAATTCAACCTGAATTCAAGTCATTGCAATATTCATCATGAATACTTGCAACACATCAACATGAACATATGCATAAACTTATGCATCACATGTCATGTCATCAACATACTTCTCCCCCTTTGTCATCAACAAAAAGGAGAAGTACCACAATCAAGTGTTTGTGATATTGGTTCAATTCATTGCATGAAAAACATAGTATCAAGTTTTATCATAATGCAATCTTTGGAGCTAGAAGATTTAGCAAGTATTTCATCATGCTTAGAACATTCATGCTATCAAGTTTTAGATATGCAAGTTTTATAGCATATAAGATAGCAAGTTCTACATCATGTAAGCTAGCAAATTAGAGATGTTCAAGAAGGCAACTCTTGCTTCTTGAAAATTTTGCTCACTTTGCTAGATGCGCAAGTTAGCATTTTTGCCTCTTTTGAGATAGCAACTTTTTGCTTCTCTTTAGACCAACAAGCTAGCAATTTTTACGATATACAAGTTTCACAATATATAAGCTAGCAAAAATTTCGAAAGCAAATACAAGATAGCTTTCTTGTGTAAGCTCATGATTCTTGCTTCCTATTGCAATGTGCAAATTGCAAGTTTTGCTTCAACTAAGATATTCAAGATAGTGATGTTCAAGAAGACAATTTTTCTTCTTGAAATGAGCAAGTTAGCAATCTTTGCTACTTAAGATAGGCAAGCAAGCAGTCAAGTTTTTGCATCTTCTTGACTTGTACAAGCTAGCTATCTCCCCCTTTGTCATTGTAAAAAAGGAAGAGAGAATACAGTTTTGTACTTCTTTTTTCCTTTTACAACGATTTCAAAATCATGACAAAGGATGAATAATCAAGTTATGAATGTCAAGACAATTTTTCATCATGAATATTTTATCATTGCATGCATCATTATCATAAGTTGAAGTATTACATGCATGATATCATATCACCATTCATAATTACATTAATGTTTCAATATAGCAATTTCTTCTCAAAATGTGTAACTTGGCACTCATAGCATTTTAGATCATGATTTACATCATATGCAATACATCACATCATAATTAGAAAGCAAGTATTGCATGCATAATTGCACATCATAAATGTTTCATATCATGATGGTATCAATTTTGTCAAATTATATCCTACCATACATGATCAAAACTTCTCCCCATTTTATCATTGAAAACAAGAAGAAAGTAGGGGGTAGAGCATAAAAGTATTAAATATTTTAATCATTTCAAGGCATCATAGATCAAGTTATGATTCGTGATTCATCATAAAGCAAGTTAGTTTTCAATCATCACATAAGGCATTTAAGGAATTTTTGAAACATAGGAGAATGATTAATTTAAGCATACAATGTTTCAATCCAATTCAAGTCATGAATATCAATGCTTTCATATTGTGAGTATTAATTCATGAATACCACAGGATATTATTTGTGACTTCAATTTTGCAAGATCAAGATTATGATTCAAATCAAATCATTAACTTGAAATTCATAATCAAGTCATTAAAATTAATTTCGAGATTCACAAAATATCATGAAATCATTAATCTCGATCAGATGGGAAAAGCATTTTCTTTTTAAGTGATTCTTTTAACGCATCATAAAAAAAAAAAAAAAAAAAAAAAAAAAAAAAACTCATTCATAATTCAAGTGATTTACAAGATATCATAAATGAATTTATCACTTGTATTTCATCAAAATCGAGAACTCTAGAGATAGAAAATGATTGAAGCATTTAACATGATTGATGCATGATTCATATTTAAAGTGTATCTTATATCGTAAATACGAATCAAGCATTTGTCAAATCTGAAATCATCCTCAAAATTACATTCAATAAATTCATGTATGACAAGCATAGATTTATTGAAAAATCAATAAGAAAGAGGATTACATTTCAAGTGTTCATCAATTGTAGCATTTCATCATGTGGTAAGATATCAATGCGTAAAACTGTGAAGCAAGATTTTGTTTGATATCTTGATACAGGGCATATAGCAATGATAGCAATCATATATTTCTTGGTGATGCAAGCATGGGATAATCATAGCATAGTGTTTATAGCATCAATTCATATATTTCTCCCCTTTTTTAAGTGTTTCATCTTAAGTGATCGATTTCATGTTAGCATGCCTTTTCATTTATGTCAAATGAAAACATGCATCAACGTTTAGGATCGTAAAATGAATTTCATCATAAAACCATCAATCACAAAAATCATCATGTATATCTCATGCATGAAATTGTCAATCGAAATATTTAATTTCATCATTATGCATTTCTTCAAATCAAACATGATCTTTAATCAAAATCGAGAAATAACGATGGAAATTAACATAATGCACATTATTACTTCTTAACCATGATTTCATATTTTCAATCAAGATCATTTTATTTGTTTATCATAAAATATGCAATATTATCATTTTTGAAATTACTTAGTATGATCATAATAATAATTTTTTTTTTTTTTTTAACATGTAATTTTTAAGAAAATTAATTCTAAACTAAAAGAGAAAGATACATCATGAAAGCATCAAGTAATTTCAAAATAAATTAGGGGGATTTCGATTACCTCATCATTGTAGGCTGTTAAGGTGTAGTTTGCCGCCTTGCTTTTGTTGACTTTCTCTTCTTCGGAGGAGCTCGATTCATCCCAGTTTTTGTTCTTCTTCTTGCGTTTAAAGCAAGTAGTTTGATTCTTTTTGCTTTTTAATTTTCGTTTCATTTGTAGTTTAAGTTCACCATCACTTGAGCTTATGCTCGAGTGGTCTTCAAATGTTCTATGTCCCAAATCCTTCCTGTTCTTTGGAAGGTGGTTCTCAAGTTCTTCACGTGCATTGCACGTCATTTCATATGTGATCAATGAACCAATTAGTTCTTCAAGTGGAAATTGGTTCAAGTTTTTCGATTCTTGAATAGCAGTAACTTTTGAATCCCAAGTTTTAGAAAGTGAGCGCAAAACTTTGTTAACGAGTTCAAAATCCGAAAAGCTTTTACCAAGTGAATTTAAACCATTGACGACATCCGTAAAACGGGTGTACATGTCAACAATGGTTTCGCTTGGTTTCATATGAAAAAGCTCGAAATCATGCAGTAAAATATTAACTTTCGAGTCTTTGACTCTACTAGTTCCCTCATGCGTGATTTCAAGAGTGCGCCAAATATCGAAAGCCGTTTCGCACAAAGAAACCCGATTGAACTCATTTTTGTCCAAAGCGCAAAATAAGGCATTCATAGCCTTTGCATTTAAAGAAAAATACTTCTTCTCTAAATCCGACCATTCGTTCGTCGGTTTAGAGGGAAGTTGAAAACCATTTTCAACGATATTCCATAAATCCAGATTTAGAGAAATCAAGAAAACTCTCATTCGAGTTTTCCAGTAAGTGTAGTCCAATCCGTTAAAGAACGGTGGACGAAAGACCGAAAAGCCCTCTTGAAGAGCCATTTCTCTCGGGTGTAAATCCGAAATGAGAGATACCCCGCTCTGATACCAATTGTTAGGATCGAGAGCACTAAGAGGGGGGGGGTGAATTAGTGCAGCGGAAATCTTACAGGTTGATCTTCACCTATTAAAGGAAGATCGATAGTGGATGTCGATGGCCTCGATAGAAGAGGAATCGACGGAGTGGATGTAGGTCACGACGATCGAACCATTATAAATTGACGTGTTCTCTGGTTTGCATTTCCTTTGTGCAAATTACTTTAACTGCAAACTGAATCTTTACTTGCCTACTGCTTTCACTTTATATATGAACGAGATTTCAAGTTATCTTCCGAGTTCGGTTTTTAACGTACGAAAGATTTTCTAAACCGATGTAATTTTACCGCTGTACTAATTCACCCCCCCCCCCCCCTCTTAGTGCCGACCCCATTCCTAACAATTGGTATCAGAGCCTTGCTATTTCTCACTTGGTTTAACACCTAAGAGAAATGACTCTTTTCGGCTTTCAAGAGGGTCACTCTCTCATTCGTCCTCCCTTTTTCAATGGGACGGACTACATATATTGAAAAACTCGAATGAGAGTTTCTTGCTTTTGTTTGATTTGAACGTATGGAATATTGTTGAATTTGGTTTTAGAAGGTCTTCTCTTCCAATGAATCATTAGAATGATTTGGAGAAGAAGATTTTTTCCTTAAATGCTAGAGCTATGAACGCTCTATTTTGCGCTTTGGATAAAACTGAGTTTAATAGAATTTCTATGTGTGAAACGGCTTTTGACATATGGCACACTCTCGAAATCACACATGAATGCACTAATAGAGTAAAAGATTCGAGGATTAATTTTTTAATGCATGATTTTGAACTATTTCATATGAAACCAAGCGAAACCATTGGAGACATGTACACCCATTTTACGGATATTGTCAATGGTTTAAAAGCTCTTGGTAAAAGCTTTTTGAAATTTGAACTTGTTAACAAGATTTTACGATCGCTTTCTAAGAATTGGGATGCAAAAATAACGGCTATATAAGAATTAAAAAATTTAAATACCTTTTTGATCGAAAAACTTATCATGTCTCTAATGACCTATGAAATGATATGCAATGCACGTAAAGAACTTGAGAATCACCTTCCAAAGAACAGAAAGGATTTCAGACTTAGAACAATCGAAGACCACTCGAGCATAAGCTCAAGTGATGATGAACTTAAACTCATCACTATGAAATTTAAAAAGTTCATTAAATAAAAATTAAAGAACAAAAAGAACAGAACTACTTATTATGAACGCAAGAAGAAGTTGCCAAAAGATGAATTGAGCTCCTCCGAAGACGAGGAGAAAATCAACAAAGGCGAGGTGGCAAACTATGCCTTAATGGCATTTGATAATGAGGTAATCAAAATGCCTTTAGTTTATTTTGAAATTACATAATGCTTCTCATGACTTATTTTTAATTTAGTTTTAATTTAGTTTAAGAAAATTAATTTTTTTTAATTACATGTTTAATGAAAATGTAAAAATAAAATTGGATCATGCTTACCTTTCTAATGATTTTAAAAATAATCATGAAAAATACATATATTATGATAAATAAACAAAATGATTTTGATTGAAAATATGAAATCATGCTTGATGAAATAATGTAATTTGATATCATGCTTAATAAATTTATATTTCAAAATTATGCATGATGATTCTTGCGATTTATGGATTATCGATTTTTACCGTAATGAAAGTTGCTTTTTCGGTTTTAAAAATGATGCATGCTTTGATTTGGCATAAATGAAAAAGATATGCTTATATGAAATAGTGTAAGTGTTGATGATTGTATATTTAATGATGCATAATGATGTAATAAAAATATGAAATGTTTTGATACCATGATTCATGATTTTATGCATGAGATTTTAAAGTTATACATGATGATTTTTGTGATTTATTGATCTTGATGATTTTTGTAAAAAGAGATACGATTTTGTAATAAATCTTGTATATTTTTTTTAAATGATGATATATATTTTAATTTGGCATAAAAAAAGGGGACAAAGGCATGCTTGTATGTAACAAACAACTAAAAAGAGAAAAGTATTTTTTGAAATTTTCTTTTTCTCTATCTTATCAATTTTTCACTAAAAGATTGATAAAGTTGTGTCTTTTTGAATCTCTTGAAAGTAATGTTGAGATTTTGATGATTTGAATTTGAAATGAGTTTTATCAAAATCATGATCTTGATTTCTTGGAATAACATAAGATTACCTTTGATGATCATTTTGATTATTTAAATGGAGATTTGTCGAAATGATTCATGGAATTTTGGATTCATGACTTGATCTTTCATTTGTTTATGAGATGGTTGAAATTTTTGTACCTTTCTTCCCTTCTCTTTTCAATTTTTGAAATTATGCATGTTATATGTTGAAGATTTGAAACCATGTTTTGATATCATGCATACCCAAGAAATGTTGATTTGACAAATTGAATGAATTGAAAATGAATGATGATTTTTCTCTTGATTATAACTTGTGATTTTTTTTTAATCATCATCTTGATTTCTCGATATTCAATACATGAGATTTTTCTATAAATCAAAATTTTTTATACTATGATTCTTCTTGGTATTCACTAAAAAGGATGTATTCAAATTAACCATGATATGCTACTTGACATCTTGATAATTTATGACTTAAATTTTATTATGTAAAATTCATTGTATTAATGAAATGTTTATCTCATCACCAAGTTCTTCTTGATATTCTCCATGTGATGATATGAATACATGCAATACTATGATATTGACATTCGTGGCTTGATTTTTCATCTTTGTTATTTATCTTTGTCATGATTTAAAAATTATTATAAAGAAAAAAAAATTACAAAATTATTTTCTTCCCTTCTTTTTGGACAATGACAAAGGGGGAGAAATTTTGCTAGCTAGCTTGCATACTTCAAGAAGAAGCAAAAAGCTTGCTCATCCCAAAAGATGTAAACAAATTTTGCCAACTTTCATGTGTAAAATTTGCTAGCTCACAAATTACAAGGAGAAAAACTTTCTAGGAAGCAAAGTTGCTAGCTTATTAAAAAATGATGCATGCAATACTTATGATTTTATTATGATGATGTATTTGATGTATTGCATATCATGTATGAGAATAACACTTTATTCTTATCATAATTTGAAAATTGATGAATTGCACCATTGTTTTGTTATTCCTCTCTTTTTGCAAATGACAAAGGGAGAGAAAGAATTTCTAGCGTGCACATCATGAAAAGAGGCAAACTTGTAATCTTGCACAAGTCAAGAAGATGCAAAAACATGTTAGCTTGCTCATCTCAAAAGAGAAGCAAAGATTGCTAACTTGCAAATTTCAAGAAGCAAAAGTTGCCTTCTTGAACATCTTAAATATTGCTAGCTTACATGATGTAAAACTCAAAATTTTTGTTAGCTTGCATGATGATTAAACTTGAGATTTATTATGCAACGATTTGAAACTGTTATGACTAAACACATGAGAATTGAACTTCTCCTTTTTGTTGATGACAAAGGGAGAGAAGTATGTTGATGTTATGCATGATTTGATCATGATATGTTGCTTGGATTTTTTAATCCAAGAGTTTCTATCAATATGGCATATTGATGGGGGGAGTTTGTTTAGACTCCGAGAGTTAAGGTTAACTCCATCATCAATTGGTTGTCATCATAAAAAAGGGGGAGATTATTGAATCTCAGATTTTGATGATGAAACCAAATGTTAAATGTTTATGATTTAATTTATGTTTTGAGTGACACAGGATGCTTCGATCAAGATGAGACAATTAAAGCAGGAAGAATTATGTTGGGCTGGAGGAACATGTTAGAAGATTGGACGTCGAGTCGGAGGATCGGTCGATGTATCGATAGAAGGCTTCGAACTATGGATTCGAGCATTGGGCCAAGAAGAGTGGATATTGCACCAAGGATATTGGAGTTGCGGAGTCAACTGGTCGATTGGGCAATAGGCCGCAAGAGAGGACGATGTGTCGAAGAATCGGATGAAGCGTCGAGGGACCAATGACATGCCGGACAAAATGTTTCAATGCTTAGTATTAAATGTCAAGATCGAAGTATATTTTATATGTGAAGGATTAACTACGATAGTAAGACATGAAGCAAAATGAAGTCCTAGATTCATGAACGTGATTTCATTGGGAGTTCGTTGAAAGTCCGGATGTTCATTGGAAGTTCTGTTGGAACTAGCCGAGAAGTCTCGGAGCTTGCTAGAGAAGCTCGTTGGAACTCGCCAAGAAGATCATTGTGAAGTCCAGAAGCTTGCTGGGAGTCCATTGGAACATTACCGAGAGATCGTCAGAAGTTCGTCGGAAGATCGCCGGATGCTCGCAAGAAGAAACTAGACTTACGGACTTGTTTTGCTTAGAAAATATCTTAGGAATCGTAAGTAGCACGTAATTGGGATTGGATTTGGGCCAACCCAATTATGGGCCAGTTGGGCCCATGTAAGAACTATGTTGGGCCCAATAAAAAGGCCCAAACAGTGCCCTAAGAGGTGACACCATCATGGCACAGTCTCCAAGACTATGTCAGGCGGTGGTACCGCCGAGACATAGCCTCCGAGAGGCTGCAGGCGGTGGTACTGCTAGTCTAGGCGGTGATATCGCCCAGTGTCAGGCGGTGGTACCACCACACTGGGTAGTGGTACCGCCCAACGCAGTGTTAGTGTCAGACTGACACTAGCGATGGTACCTCCCGGACCCAAGAAACCCAGGATGAGATATTTTTAGGCTCTAAGTTTGAATCAACTTGAAGCCTATAAATACCTCTCTTATCCCTGGTTAAAGCACACAAGCACAAAGAGATTAAAAGTGAGAAAACGCTATTGCAATCATACGTGAATCCCCTCCTCTAAATTCTAAGTTTAGAATTCTCGTTAAAGAGGAGTGTGTGTGTTTGTAAGGGTTGTCTCCTAAACCTGGTAAAAGGAGAAGAGGGGTGTAAGAAGGAGGTTGATCTTCGCCTATTAAAGGAAGATCGATAGTGGATGCCGGTGGCCTCGACGGAAGAGGAATCGACAGAGTGGATGTAGGTCACGATGACCGAACCACTATAAATTGGCATGTTCTCTGGTTTGCATTTCCTTTGTACAAATTACTTTAATTGCAAACTGAATATTTACTTGCCTATTGCTTTCACTTTATATATGAACGAGATTTCAAGTTATCTTCCGAGTTCGGTTTTCAACGTATGAAAGATTTTCCAAACCGACGTAATTTTACCGCTACACTAATTCACTCCCCCCTCTTAGTGCCGACCCTGTTCCTAACACTCTATGGATTAAAACAAGCCCCTAGGGCTTAGTTTGAGAGGCTTAGTTCTTTCCTTATTCCAAATAATTTTATGAAAGGTAAGGTCAATACTACATTGTTTATTAAACATTTTGAAAATAATTTTCTCATTATCTAAATTTATGTTGACAATTTCATTTTTGTTTCTTCAAGTGAATCTTTGTGTGAGTCGTTTGCCAAAAGTATGAGTCAAGGGTTCGAAATGAGCTTAATGGGCAAATTAAATTTTTTCTTAGGTCTATGAATTAAACAACTAAGTGATGTAATTTTTATTAGTCAGACTAAATATGCTTTAGATTCATTGAAGTAATTTAATATGGATAGTGCTAAAGCTATTAATACACCAATGAGCACTTCTACAAAATTAGATATGGACACTAATAGAGACTGTTTTGATCAAAAGACCTATATGGATATGATAGATAGTTTATTATACCTCACAGCAACTTGACCCAATATCATGTTTAGTGTTGGACTATGCGTTAGATTTCAATCTAATCCCTAGCAATCTCACCTAAAAGCTATTAAAAGGATTTTTAGATATCTAAAAGGAACTCCTAATCTAGGACTATGGTATCCAAAATCTAAAGACTTAGAGTTACTTACTTATGCTGATGCTAATTTTGCTAGTTGTTAAATAGATAGGAAAAGTACATCAAGAACATGTCAACTTTTAAGTCATGCACTTGTCTCTTAGTCTTCCGATAAACAAAACTCGGTTGCATTATCTATAACTAAAGCTGAGTATATAGCAGTAGGTGCATGTTGTGCACAAGTTATCTAAATAAAAAATACTTTAAAAAATTATGAAATTCACTTGAAAAACATACCTATAAAATGTACTAACACTAGTGCAATATATTTAACAAAATATCCCAGTCAATAATCTAGAACTAAATATATTGATATTAGAAATCATTTTAAAGAAATCATGTTAATAACCATGACATATATTTAGAATTTATTAATACAAAATATCAATTAATCGATATTTTTATAAAACCTTTAAATGAGGAACATTTTGATTTTATTAGAAGAGAATTAGGCATGTTAAATCTTTCAAATGCATAAATTCCTTTATATATTTTTTGGATTTCTCAAATTTTCATAACATGAATTTTCCTTTTAAATCGAGATCATCTCCTATGAATCCTTCCTCTTGCTATTTACAGAAGAAAAGATTCAATTCATGGACTTTTGGCATTCACAACTTGATTCCTTATTTTTCATGTGATGTTCATGAGTCCTTCCTCTTTGCGAAGGAAAAGCCTTGATTCATGGATTTTTGGATTAATGATTTAATCTTTTATGCGATAATCAATTCTTATGAATCCTTCCTCCTTTTATTTACAAGAAAAGTGATTTGATTCATGAATTTTTAATATGCACATTTTAATGTTTTTGATGAATCCTTTCTCTTTGCTATAGTAGAAGCTTGATTCAATGAAACTTATGCTATGAATGAGTCAACACTAAGAGAGGGAGAGGGGGGGGGGGCGGGGCGGGGCGGGGGAGAATTAATACAGCAGATAAAATTAACGTCGGTTCGAAAATCTTTCATTCAATTAAAATTGATCTCAGAAAGATGTTAACTTGAAACACATTTATAAGAGTGTGCAGCTAAAGTAACGAGGAAGTATGATAGTTTGCAATTAAAGTAAAAAACAACACATAAATACAAACTAAGTTTATAGTGGTTCGATCATCGTGACCTATATCTACTCCTGATTCCTCCTCTGTTGAGGCCATCGGTATCCACTATCGGTCTTCCTTCAATAGGCAAAGACCAGCCATCTCTTTACAACTCTATTCTCTTTTTGCAAGCTCAGGAGAGAACTTTTACACCCACAACCTCCTCTCTTAAACTTCACTAACACATAGAGTTTGAGAGGAGTTCATACAAGATTATAACAGTGTTTTCTCTCTTTTTTACTCTCAATTCTTGTGTCATCTGAGTAGAGATGAGATGGATATTTATAGGCCTCAAGTGGATTCAAACTTGGAGCCTAAAAAATCTCATCCTTGATTTTCGGGGTCCTAGCGGTACCATCGCCTATGTTGGTGGTACCACTGCTTAAAAGACTGTGTCTTAGTGGTACCACTGTCTGACACCGCAATTAGGTTGTACCATTACCCAATCTGGCGATACCACCACCTGACATAGTCTCGGAGACTGTGCCATTGATGGTGCCACCTATTGGGTGATTGTTTGGGCCTTTCACTTGGCCCAACACAGCCCAAACTTGGGCCAAATTGGCCCCTAATTGAATTGGCTCAATTCCAACCCAATTATGTACTAATTATAAATTTTAAGGCATACACTAAGCTAAATAAGTCTGGTAAGTCTAAGTTTCTTCCGATGAGCTTCTAACGATCTTTTAGTGATCTTCCGATGATCTCTCAACAATATTCCAACAAACTTCCGGCAAGCTCCTAGACTTCACGATAATCTTCTTGGCCAACTTTGATAAGCTTCTTTGGCAAGCTCCTGGACTTCTCGGTCAATTCCAGTAGAACTTCCGACGAACTCTCGAACTCTCGATGAAATCTCGTTTTTGACTCCAAGTCTTTATTTTGCTTTATGCCTTGATCTCTATCATAATTAATCCTACACACTTTAAACCTACTTCAATCTTAGACAATTATTACAAAGCTAATTAAATGTTGTCCGGCATGTCATTGGTTCATCGACGCTTCGTCCAATTCTTCGGTGCATCGTCCTCTCTTGTGACCTATTGTCCAATTAGCCAATTGACCTCTGCAACTCCGATTTTCTTGGCATAATTTATGCTCTTCTTGGCCCGATGCTTGAACCCATGGCCCAAAGCCTTCTACTGATACGTTGACCGATCCTCTAGCTCGACGTCCAATCTTCTGACATGTTCCACTTTGGCCCAACATGATTCTTCCTGCTTCAATTGTCTCTCCCCGATTGAAGTCTTATGCGTTACTCAAGACACAAATCAAATCATAAACTCTATCAATTGGTTTCATTATCAAAATATGAGAATCAACAATCTCTCCCTTTTTTATAATGACAACCAATGGATGATAGAGTTAATCTTAACTCCCCCTATCAATTTGCAATATTGATAGAACTCTTGAATTCAAAAATTCAAGTAACATGTTATCATAAAATCATGCATAACATCATCATACTTCTCCCCCTTTGTCATCAACAAAAAGGAGAAGTGCAACTATCAAGTATTTTAGATATGAAATTTCAAATTATTGCATTATAAACATAATCTCAAGTTTTATCATCATGCAAGCTAGCAAATTTTTACATCATTTTAAAAAATGTAAGCTAGCAATTAATTTTGAGATTTACAAGTTTGTAAATTTTGCTAGATGTGCAAATTTGCATGTTTTGGTTTCTAAGATAGGCAAGATAGCACTTTTACTACTCTTGAGATTGTAAGCCAGCAATTCTTGGTGATGTTCAAGATAGCAAGTTCTTCTCCTTGCAATTTGTAGGCTAGCAAATTTAGCAAGTGTTATATCATATTAGAACATGCAAACTAGCAAATTTTTCACATATGAAAGTAGGTAAAATTTTGCATCTTTTGAGATGAGCAATCTTTTTTCTTCTCATGCAAACTAACAACTTTTCTCTCCTTTATCATTGTCAAAAAAGAAGGGAAGAATACAATGTTGAAATTCTTTTCCCTTTACATCAATTTTCAAAACATGACAAAGGTAAAGTGTCATTTTTATTTCAATATGTTATAATTGAGATAAACCTTGAATTCAAATTAAATTCAAGTGAAAGCAATTTTAATCATAATTCACATCATATGTCATACATCATATCATCATAATAAAATCATAAATATTACATGCATCATTCCAAATCATAAATAGTTCACATCATGATGGTATCAATTTATCAAATTATATTACATCCTACCAAGCATGATCATAACTTCTCATTTGTATGCAGCAATATAATATCATGAGTATTGCATAATTTCATATCATCACATGAAGGATAACAAGAAAAATTTGGTGATGAGATATACTTTATGAATACAAGGAATTATACATAATAAAAATCATATTTTGAAAGATATTAATATCAAATCATGAATGCCACAAGACATGATTTATTTCAATAAATCTCTTCTTTTATAAATTACAAAAAGAAACATAGGAGATCAAATAATATAATATCTTAATTTATGTATAAGAAATCTTAAGTTATAAATCTCAAAAAATCAAGATAAGGCTCGTTAAAATTTAAATTGACAAATTATCAAAATCATCAAACTCATTTTCTTAATTTAAAAGAAAATATAAAATAGATTCATCACTAAGAATCACATGCTGAAAAATCAAGAAGTTTTAGAGACATTTTCAAGAAAATATGCAATATCATTTAAGACCGAAAAATAAATTTCATTATGACAAAGATCACTAAGCCATAAATCACAAAAATTATTATGCATAATTTTGAAATATAAACTCATTAAGCATGATCATTATGCATCATTACTTTGGGCACGATACCAAAACATGGTTTCAAGCTGTCAATGTATAACATGCATAATTTCAAACTATAAACTCATTAAGCATGATATCAAATCTCTTAATATTTTCATTAAGACATCAAGCATGGTTTCATTAAACATAAAGCATAATCAAAATCGGAAATCATCAAGACACATTATTTCTTCTTAAAAGCATACATAGGATTAATTATTAAATCTAACATTTTGTTCCTTTATTATAAAGCATGTAATTTTCATGATCATTTTCAAAAGTACTAGAAAGATAAGCATGATCCCAATTTTTTTAATAATTTATATATAATTTTTAAAACTAGTTTAAATAATAACTCATGAAATGCATAATGTAATTTCAAAATAAACTAAGAGAATTTTGATTACCACATTATCAAAAGTCGTTAAGGTGTAGTTTGCCACCTCGCCTTTGTTGGTTTTCTCCTCGTCTTCGGATGAGCTCGATTCGTCCTAGAGTGCTTCCTTCTTTTTATGTTCATAGCAAGTAATTGCATTCTTTTTAAGTTTATTTTTATTCTTTAATTCTTATTTCATGAACTTTTTAAATTTTATAGTAAGAAGTTCAAGTTCACCATCACTTGAGCTTTTGCTCGAGTGGTCTTCTTTTGTTCTAAGTGAAAAATCCTTTATATTTTTTGGAAGGTTATTCTGAAGTTTGTTTTGTGTCATAAAATTCATTTCATAGGTCATTAAAGACCCAATAAGTTTTTTGAGAGGAAAAGTACGCAAATCCTTAGCCTCTTGAATGATTGTTATTTTAGAATCCCAATTTTTAGAAAGAGATTGATAGAACCCTAGAGGAATTCTATGTAGATTGATCTTTGAGGAAGATCACTCCTTGGAACGCTATAGGGGTTCCACCCTCCTTGAAGTCGGCCAAATGGCTACGATTATAGATAGATCTTATTCTAAAAGAGATGGAAGCTACATGCTTATATAGAGCTCCAAACCTTAGCCCTAGGGGATGCTTCCTAGGTGAGTTACCCCTTTTGCCCTTAACCCTAACTAACTAGCCCAATAAAAGAGGGCAGCAGCTAGGAAGCCCAAAGGCCCAAATATGAACCCTAGCCACTCTTCTTTATAGGATAGAGGTGGCTAGGTAGGGTTTATTACAATCTCACAGGGTTTTATTAGCTACTTCTTAGTTAAGTAGGACCCAACCCTACTAGGGTCCTATCAAGCCCACCCTCTCCAAATCAGTCTTGTCCTCAAGGCTGAGGTTTCATGAACTTAAGAAATCGGGTCTTTATCTCCTCTAGTGATTCCCATGTGGCGTCTTCAAGTGGTAGATTATTTCAATACACTAGTACTTCAGTAGAGAGACGTTGGCAACGCATCATGATTCTGCAGTTGATGATGGTTTGTGGTTGGGCTTGAATATCTTATTAGAACCCTTGCAGATTCTAAACTTGGGGTTGATCTTTTTAGGGGATCGACTTCCTTGGAACTCTATAGGGGTTCCTCCCTCCAAGTTGCTACTCAAAGGCTGTAGAAAAGATTCATCTATTGCTTATGAAAAGAGGAGGAATACATGGCTATTTATAGGGCTTCTAAACCTTAACTCCTAATAGGACTCATATTCAAGACTCCTACTTCTAACCAACTCCTAACAGAACTCCTACTCAAGACTCCTATTCCTTTACAACTTCTAATTCTTCTCTAAGAAACAACCCTCTAACCCTAGCCAGCCTCTTCACCTCTTTAATAGGGGTCGATTTAGGTAGATTTTACATGAATATCCCTCTCAGTTAGGACTCTCCTAGCTAGAGTCCTAACGATCCACCCTCTTCAAATCAGCCTTGTCGTCAAGGCTGATGATTCATGAATTCTGAGAATTTGATCTTCAAGTCATCATAGTTCTCCCAAGTGGCATCTTCTGTTGGTAGGTTCGCCCACTATATTAGCACTTCAATAGTGGGTCGTCGTTGTCGAGTCATGATCCATTGATCAATAATGGCACTTGGCTGTGTCTGAAGTTCTCCTTGGGTAGTCATATTTGATAGGTGGCTTTGTGTTGTCTCCAAGCACCTATTTACAACTTTCGTCTGACCGTTGGTTTGTGGGTGATATGTCATACTCTTTTTCAATTTAGTACCCTGCATATGGAATAACTTTATCCAAAATATGCTCATGAAGATGCACGTAGAATTTGTCATAAGCACAATGCGTCCCTTATAGTGTAATTCTTTTGAGTCCCAATTGTAATGAGCCATGGAGCTTGATGCTTCCTCCAATTTTTTTATAATCTTACTAATCTCTGAATCTTCCTACCATTCTATCTTAATATCCACAAGGAAGTCGCTAGTCGGAAGTGAAACGGTCGAAAATTCAGCTTGCTCGGGTAGTTGCGAAAGCGCATCTGCAACAACATTCTCTTTCTCCTTTTTGTAAGTTATTTCATAATCAAATCCAAGAAGTTTTGTTACCCATTTTTGCTGCTCAAGGGATGATATCTTTTGCTCTAAAAAGTACTTGAGGCTTTTATGGTCGATTTTAATTTGAAATCGTCGACCGATCAAGTAGGGTCTCCACCTCGTTGCTGTGTGCACAATGGCGCGCATCTCCTTATCATATGTTGACATGTTTTAATGGGAGGGAGACAATGTCTTACTAGTGTATGCGAGTGGTCGACCATCTTGTATGAGAATGACTCCAATTCTGACTCCAGATGTGTCGGCCTCAATAATGAAGGGTCAGTTGAAATCTGGTAGTGCTAGCACCGGCGTCGTCGTCATGGCTGCCTTAAGTTTGTCAAAGGTAGTAGAGGCTTTGTCCAACCATTGGAAGACATCTTTTTTTAGTAAGAAAGTAAGTGGTGTACTGATATTTCCATAGTTTTTCACGAACTTGCGGTAGTAGCCTGTTAAACCCAGAAAGCCATGTAGCAATTTTATGTTCCTCGAGGTCGGTCAGTTTTGCATTGCTTCTATTTTGGAGGGGTCCACCATCACACCTTCCTCTAATATGATATGCCCAAGTATTCCACCTTTTGTTGAAGAAAGCAAAAATTCGTAGTGGCCGTTGTGTGTTCGAAAGGCGGTTTTCGGTATGTCTTTTTCGCACACTCGTATTTGATGATACCCGAATCGAAGGTCCAGCTTTGTGAAGATTTGTGCTCCCTTTCATCTAGCAATTTATCTACTACTGGAATAAGGTATTTATCCTTGATGGTTATACCATTGAGAGCTTGGTAATCAACGCATATTCGCCATGTTCCGTCCTTCTTGCGTACAAGTAGCACCGGGGAAGAATAGAGGCTACAACTTGGCCGAATAACTCCTGTTTTGAGCATCTCTTTTATAATCCTCTCTATTTCATCCTTCTGGAGATGTAGATACTAATATGGCCGAGTATTTTCTAGAGATTTGCTTGGAAGAATCATTATATAATGATCATACCGACGAGTAAGAGGTAGGTTGTGCGGTTCGTCAAATATATCTGAAAATTCAGCAAGCAAAGGAAGTAGGTTTGGATCTTCAAATTTTATTGGCTCTCCCTTAGTTTGCTGCTCAAGTTGTACCAAAAAGCCGCTACATGCTTTATTCAAAACCTTCTCCATTTGTTGTGTGTAAATTATCGTTACGTCGCCCCCACGTTTCCTGTGCAGTATCACTTGTTTCTCCTTACTGTAAAATTTCATAATTAGTTACATAAAATTCCAAGAAATATCACCTAATATCACCAACCATTTAATTCTGAGCATGGCCTCATGATCATCAAGAGGGAGGAGGAAGAAATATGTAATTATCTCTTGGTCCTACAACAATAGTTTCACTCGCGGGCGCTTACGATCATACTTCAAAATCCATTCGTCGGTGACTTTAACATCAAACCTACAGCAATTCTCAATAGGTAAGGCTATTTGGATAGAAACATTACTATTTAGGAAGTTATTAGTCCTGCCTGAGTCGATGAGAACAGTGATCAGTTGTTGTTTGAGAAGACCTCTAACTTTCATCGTTTGCAGGTTTGAGTAGCCGGCTAGTGCATGTACCATAACTTCGATCAGTTATGGCTCTTCTTATGTATCTTCTTCTTCATGTTCAAGGCTCTCTTTTGGATGTTCAATGACCTCTTCTTCTACTAATTCAATCATAAGAAGTCTCCCTTTACTACAGCGATGCTCACGGCTCCACGGCTCGTCGCAATGCCAACATAACCCCTTCGTAGATCTCTCCTGAAGTTCTTCTCTTGCCAAGCTTTTTGGTGCAAGGACTCAGTTGATAGTAGGGGGAGTTGAGGGCTTTGGTATTGCTAGTTGGGGAGCAACCCTAGTCCTCAGGGCTTTATGGTTCAATCGCTCCTCTTGAAATCATGCGAGATGGTTGTCCTAAGCGTGTACGGCTGTCACGCTTTAACTTCTCCCCGGATCTCCAGCTTCAAGCTCTCAATGAAGGTCCCCAATAGCTATTTTTAAGACCAATCACGAGTTTGATTAGATAACCTTTTAAACCTAGTTTGGTACTCTTGAATGGTAGAGGTTTGTCGGATCTATGCTAGTTGTCCGTCAATGTTCTCGTAATTGGTTGGTCCGAAGCGGATCAGCAGTCCTTCTTTGAATTGTTGCTATGAGAGGACTCCATGAGTGTGTTCAAATCAGTCAAACTACTGTATGACACCCCCTTCAAGATGTATAGATGTAATTTTTACCATAGATGCGTCCGCGGTTTTGTGATATCGAAAATATCACTCCACGCGTGAGATCCAACCAATCGGGTCTCCTTCTTCCCATCTAGGGAACTCCACTCTCATGCATGGATAGTTGGGGTCAGTTATAGAGCCTCCCCTCCCTTCAAAATTATCTCTTTGGGCTTGGTGCAATTCAGCAGAGCTCTCTCCTTGATGTGATTTATTCGGGCTTAGTGGTTGCCAATCTAAGTTCGATAAAGGGCGTCTGAATCTTATCCTCCATTCGCACCTCGAAGTCTTCGAATTTAGCATTAATTACCTCCTCAGATGCCATAGTATATGCTTCCAAATCTATGATGTTAAGATCTCTCTTTTGTTGTCAGGTTAAAGGCATGTATAGGTTAAGAGAAGTGATGGTCGAAAGGGTTGGTGGATTGGTGGATGTAGGCTGCGGTTTAGGCTTGTTTTGTGGTTGTTTTGGGTACAGTTTGAGGGTGTGGTTTGGTGGAGTTTCAGGGCTATGGATGAAAATTTTGGATCTGTGGTAGATGATAGTAAAGGTTTGATAGAAATTAGTGGAAGGTGCTACAAATATGTGCTCTTGTAAGGGCAGAATTATCATCGAAGAAATAGCGGCTTCTCGACGAAATTTTTACCAAAAACTTGAGAGATTTGAGGAGGGAATTGACAGAAATATCTCAGTTTATATGATAGTAAGGATGCCTAATTTAATTAACAAAATTTTGGCAGTAACAGCAAGAAAATTGGTACAAGTTACGATAGTAGAATTCTCGTCGAAAAATTTCAGCGATATACGATAAAAATTTGCAGCAACAAAAATTTGTTTTTAGAGATGAATTCCTTAATAGATCAATCTTAGATGGAAGCCAAGATGATCTATGAAGTGTATAAGAAATTTTATTCAAAAAAGATTGCAAATAGATGGGTTAAGGCAACAATATGTAGCTGAAATTTTTTGCAGCACATATTTTCAAGTGTAGCAGATTGGACATAAAAGATTAGTGGTTTATATTGAGAATTTTTTTATGAAACCAAAGGAAAATCTATTTTTAAGAAGTGTCAAAGCTATCATAAAAATTTTGTAGAGATTTGGATAGAAAAATTATAGTTTCAAGATCAAACAAATAGTGCTATGCGGCTAAAATTTTACAATGTAGATTTTTAAGTATAGCAGATTAGACGTAAAAGATCAATGATTTATATTAAGAATGTTTTGACAAACCAAAGGGAAATCTGCTATTATGCAGTGTTAAAGCTGTTATAAAAATTTCGTAGAGATTTGGATAGAAAAAATATAGTAGCAAGATCAAACAATCTGTGCTATGCAGTTGAAATTTTGCAATGTATCTTTCGTCGTAGAGATGAAAACTTTACGACGAAAAGTTTATGCAGCAATTTTGGAACATTTTTTTTTTTTCGAGTAAGGATAACTAAATTGCAGTAGTAGTAAGATGGGAAACCAGAACCTATTGCAATTCACGGGGAGATCCAAGGATGATCTACGGTGGTGGAGATGACTGCAAAATTTGACGATGATCTTTTAAGTAATTATGGGAATTGCTTTGGGCGACTGTGGAGGGCTAATGGATGACTATGGAAGGGCAGCGAGATACTAAGAATGCTGCTCTAATACCAGGTGTTAGAACCCTTGTAGATTCTAAACTTGGGGTTGATCTCTTTAGGGGATCGGCCTCCTTGGAACTCTATAGGGGTTCCTCCGTCCAAGTTGCTGCTCAAAGGCTACAGAAAAGATTCATCTATTGCTTATAAAAAGAGGAGAAATACATAGCTATTTATAGGGCTTCTAAATTCTAACTCCTAATAGGACTCCTATTCAAGACTCCTACTTCTAACCAACTCCTAATAGGACTCCTACTCAAGACTCATACTCCTTTACAACTCCTAATTCTTCTCTAAGAAACAACCTTCTAACCTTAGCTGGCCTCTTCACCTCTTTAATAGGGGCCAGTTTAGGTAGGTTTTACATAAATGTCCTTCTCAATTAGGATTCTCCTAGCTAGAGTCCTAACATATCTCCATCATCAATGTTGTTGGGTAGTTGGATCTGAGGTGACTCGTGTTCTCCCAACTTGGGCTTCAGGCATAACACATGGAAGACAAGGTGAATTTTAGCATCGTCAAGCAATTTAAGTCTATACACCATGGCTCCAATATGCTCTGTGATTTGATAGGGCCCATAAAAATGTAGGAATAGCTTCATGGAGGCTCGTGTATTGATGGAGAGTTGCTTGTATGGCTGTAGGCGAAGATAAACCCAATATCTTATTAAAAATTCTTTTTCTCTTCGTCATATGTCAGCTTGCTACTTTATTCTGACTTGAGCAGTAGAGAGATTATCCTTTAGTAGTTATAGGAGTTTGTCCCTGTCAATTAATTCTTGGTTAACCTAATCTACCTTAGCTGAGCTAATTATATACTTTGGAATTACAAGGGTCGGCCGACTATACAGTGCTTCATAAGGGGCATATTTTGTAAATGAATGATATGTAGTATTATACCACCATTCAACTCAGAGAAGTCATTTTGCCCACTCCTTTGGCCAGTTATTGGCGAAACACTGAAGCTATGTCTCTAAACACCTGTTCACCACCTCTATTTGGCCGTTAGTTTGTGGATGATATACTATGCTTATCTTGAGTTTGGTGCCCTATAACTGAAATAACTCGGCCCAAAATTTACTACAGAAGATCCTATCATGATCACTTACAATGGACCTTGGTACCCCATGTAGTTTAATAATATTTTCTATGAAAATCTTGGCAATATTAGTAGTAGTGTAGAGATTTCGCACAGCACAAAAATGAGCATATTTCGTAAGCCGATCAACTACCATGAGAATTGCACTTTTACCTTTAGAAGGTGGCAACCCTTCGATGAAGTCCATGAAGATGTTATTCCACACTGAGTTCGGTATGGGTAGTGGTTATAACTTCCCTGGACTTGCCATTGTTTCACTCTTGTGTTATTGACATACATCACATTGTGCCACATATTCAGAAATAATTTTTTTCATATATTTCTAATAAAAAATTTACTTCACTCTTTTGTAAGTTCTTAGGAATCCAGAGTGCCCTGCTAACAGTCTGGAGTGCATTTCATGCAGGATGACTTTTATGCAAGGGTAGTCGAGTATAAGTACAATGCGACCTTTATAGCGTAGATCCCTCGAATCCCAAGTGTAGTGGGCTATTGCACTTGGATCCTCCTCCAATTTTTTATGATATTGCTAATCTCTAGATCCTTCTTCTATCCTTCCCTAATGTCCTCGAGGAAGCTGGTGGTAGGAAGGGAGATGGCTGAAAATTTAGCTTGCTCAGGTAGTTGTGAGAGTGCATCTACAAGAACATTTTCTTTCTCCTTTTTGTAAATAATTTCATAACCAAATCCTAGAAGTTTGGTTACCCATTTTTGTTGCTCAGGGGATGATATCTCTACTTTAAAAAGTGCTTGAGGCTTCTGTGGTCGATTTTAATTTGAAATCGTCGGCCGATCAGGTAGGGTCTCCACCTTGTTACTGCGTGCACAATGGTGAGCATCTCCTTATCATATATTGACATGTTTTGATGGGCGTGATACAACACCTTACTAGTGTATGCAAGTGGTTGACCATCTTGCATGAGAATGGATCCAATTCTAACTCCAGATGCATCAGCCTCAATGATAAAGGGTCTGCTGAAATCTAGTAGCATTAGCACCGACATCGTCATTATGGTTGCCTTAAGTTTGTCAAAGGTAGTGAAGTCTTTGTCTAACTATTGGAAGGTATCTTTGTTTAGTAGAGAAGTGAGGGGCGCACTGATCTTCCCATAGTCCTTGACAAATTTTCGATAGTAGCCCGTTAATCCAAGGAACCTGCATAGTAATTTCATGTTTGTAGGTTTCGACCAGCCTTGCATTACTTCAATTTTTGTTTGGTCTACCGTCACTCCTTCTATTGATATTATGTGCCCAAGGTACTCTACTTTTTGCTGGAGAAAGCTGCACATTGGTTGCTTAATAAAAAGGGTATTCTCCCAAAGGATTATCAAAATAAACCATAAATGCTGAAAGTGAGTCTCAAGAGAAGGGCTGTAAATGAGAATATCATTGAAAAATATCAACATAAATTTACGAAGAAAGCTCCGAAAAATATCATTCATAAGACTTTGGAAGATTGAAGAAGCATTAGTAAGTTCAAAAGGTATTACCAAGAATTCATAATAGCCGTCATGTGTGCAGAATGCAGTTTTTGGAATGTCGTCTTCATATACCCGAATTTGGTGGTAACCAGATCGGAGGTCCAACTTCGTGAAGACTCAAGCTCCTTTTAATTCATCAAGAAGTTTATCTACTGCTAGTATTGGGTACTTGTCCTTAATGGTAATACCATTTAAAGCTCGGTAGTCGATGCACATCCGCCAAGCTTCGTCCTTCTTGCATACAAGTTGCACCGATGAGGAATAGGGGTTGCAACTTGGCTGAATCACCCATATTTCAAGAATCTCCTTTATAATCTTTTCAATTTCATCCTTCTAGATGCAAGGATAATAGTATGGCTGAATTTTCACTAGTGGCTTGACAAAAAGGATTGGAATCCGATGGTCATGTTGCCGAGCAGGAGGAAGACCATGCAGCTCAGCAAAAATGTCGACAAATTTAGCAACCAGTTGGGCAAGATTTTGATCTTCAATTTTTATTTTCTTCCCCTCTAGTTGCTGCTGGAGATGCATCAAAAAGCTACCATTTACCTTGTGTAAAACTTTCTCCATTCGTTGGGTCGAAACGGTGGTTACGCTGCTTTCGCGCTTCCCGCATAGGATAATCTATTTGCCTTTGCAGTAAAATTTTAAAATTAATTTAGAAAAGTTCCAAGGGACATCACCTAGCGTAGTCAGCCATTCTATGCCAAGCATAGCCTTATAGTCATCAATTGGTAGGAGGAAGAAGTCGGTGATAATTTCTTGGTCTTATAGTAATAATTTCACCTACGAGCATCTTTGGTCGCACTTTAGGATTCTACCGTTGGTGACCTTTACATCAAACTTACTACAACCTTCGATGTGGAGTACCATCCGAGCAGCAACCTTACTGTGTATGAAGTTATTAGTGTTGCCCGTGTTGATGTGAATAGTGATCGGTTGTTGTTTAAGAAGGTCTCCAACTTTCATCGTTTGCGGGTTTGAGTAGCCGACTAGTGCATGTGTTGTAATGTCAGTCACCCATAAGATTTTCCAACACATAATTGGGTTGGAATTGGGCTAACTCAATTAAAGGCCAATTGGGCCCAAGTTTGGGTTGTGTTGGGCCAAGTGAATGGCCCAAATAGTGACCCAACAGATGGCACCGTCGGTGTAATAATCTTTGAGATAGTGTCAGGCAGTGGTACCGCTAAACTGGGCAGTGGTACCACCCAGTGGCAATGTCAGGTGGTGGTATCACCCAGACATAGTCTTCTAAGCGGTGGTACCTCCCAATGTAAGTGCTATAAGTACTGATACAGCACAACACATGCGGTGGTACCGCTAGGACCTCGAAAATCGATGATGAGACATTTTTAGGCTCCAAGTTTTAATCCACTTGAGGCCTATAAATACCCCTCTCAACCCTACTCAGATCATATAAGAATTGAGAGTAAGAAAGGAAGAAAATACTATTGTAATATTATGTAAACTCCTCTCAAACTCTAAGTGTTAGTGAATTTTAAGAGAGGAGGTTGTGGGGGTGTAAAAGTTCTCTCCTAAGCCTGTAAAAGGAGAATAGAGTTGTAAAGAGGTGGTTGGTCTTCGCCTATTGAAGGAAGATCGATAGTGGATTCCGGTTACCTCAATAGAGGAGGAATCAGGAGTGGATGTAGGTCACGACGACCGAACCACTATAAACTCAGTTTGCATTTCTTTGTTGCTCTTTACTTTAATTGTAAATTGCCATATTTCCTTATTAGTTTAACTGCATACTCTTATGAATGTGTTTCAAGTTAACATCTTTCCGAGATCGGTTTTAATTGAATAAAAGATTTTCGAACCGACATTGATTTTATCCGCTACACTAATTCACCCCTGCCTTTGAGTGCCGACTCGTTCATAATAGTTAGTATTAGAGCCTTATTTTTCTTATTTGGTTTAACACCTAAGAGAAATGGCTCTTTTTGGCTTTCAAGAGGGCTTTTCTATCGTTCATCCTCCCATGTTCATTGGGACGGACTACGTATATTGAAAAACTCGAATGAGAGTTTTTTTGCTTTCTTTGGATTTAAATTTATGGAGTATTATGGAAAACGGCTTTCAAAAGTATTCTACTTATTAGAACCCTTGCAGATTCTAAGCTTGGGGTTGATCTTTTAGGGGGATCGGCCTCCTTGGAACTCTATAGGGGTTCCTTCCTTCAAACTACTACTTAAAGGCTACAGAAAAGATTCATCTATTGCTTAAGAAAAGAGGATGAATACATAGTTATTTATAGGGCTTCTAAACCCCAACTCCTGATAGGATTCCTACTCAATTATGACTCCTACTTAAAACTCCTAATATGACTCCTACTCAAGACTCCTATTCCTTTACAACTCCTAATGCTTATCTAAGAAACAACATCCTAACCCTAGTCAGCCTATTCACCTCTTTAATAGGGGTCAGCTAGGTAGATTTTACATGAATGCCCCTCTAAATTAGGACTCTCCTAGCTAGAGTCCTAACAGACCCGCCCTCTTCAAATTAGCCTTGTTTGTGAGGCGGAGATTCCATAAACTTGGGGAATCGAGTCTTCAGCTCCTCATATGATTCCCATGTGGTGTCTTCAAGTGGTAAATTATTTAATTGCATTAGTACTTCAGTAGAGGGATGTCGGCGATGCATCACGATCCTACGGTTGAGGATGGCTTGTGGTTGGGCTTGAATAAATTCATCCTCAGTGGTGTTGGATAGTTGGATCTGAGGTGACTCGTTTTCTCCCAACTTGGGCTTCACGCATGACACATGGAAGACAGAGTGAATTTTGGCATCCTCGGGCAATTTAATTATGTACGCCATAGCTCCAATACACTCTATGATTTGATAGGGCCTATAAATATGTGGGGATAGCTTCATGGAGGCTCGTGTGTTGATGGAGAGTTGCTTGTATGGCTGTAGGCGAAGAGAAACCCAATCTTCTACTGAAAATTCTCTTTTGCTCCGTCGTGTGTCAGTTTACTGCTTCATTCTGGCTTGAGCATTAGAGAGATTTTCCTTTAGCAGTTGTAGGAGTTTGTCCCTGTCAATCAATTCTTAGTCAACCTGATCTATCTTGGTCGAGCCAATTAAATACTTTGGAATCACAAGTGCTGACCGACCATACAGTCATTCATAAGGGGCACATTTTATAGATGAATGATATGTAGTATTATACCATCATTGGGCTTAGGGAAGCCATTTCGCCCACTCCTTTGGATGGTCGCTGGTGGAATACTTAAGGTATATCTCTAAACACATGTTTACCATCTCTGTTTAACTGTTAGTTTGTGGATGATATGCTGTGCTCATCTTGAGTTTGGTGCCTTGTAACTAAAATAACTCGGTCCAAAATTTACTAGTGAAGATCCTATCACGATCACTTACAGTGGACCTTGGCATCCCATGCAGTTTAACAATATTTTCTATAAAACTCTGGGTAATACAAGTAGTAGTGTAGGGATTTCTCACAACAAAAAAATGAACATATTTCGTAAGTCAATCAATCACCACGAGAATTGTGCTTTTACCTTTAGAAGATGGCAACCCTTCGATGAAGTCCATGGAAATGTCAGTCCACACTGAGCCCAGTATGGGTAGTGGTTGTAGCTTCCCTGGACTTGCCACTATTTCACCCTTGTGCTATTGACATATATCACATTGTGTCACATATTCATCAATAATTTTTTTCATCCAATAAAAATTTTGCTTCACTCTTTTAAAGGTTCTCAATAATCTGAAATGCCCTACAAAAGGTGTAGAGTGCATTTCATGCAAGATGATTTTGATGCAAGGGGAGTCAAGTATAAGCACAATGCGACCTTTGTAGCGTAGATCCTTCGAATCCCAAGTGTAGTAGACTATTGCACTTGGATCCTCCAATTTTTTTATGATGTTGCTGATCTCTAAATCTTTCTTCCATCCTTCCCTAATTTCCTCAAAGAAACTGGTGGTAGGAAAGGAGATGGCTGAAAATTTAGCTTGCTCAGGTGGCCGTGAGAATGCATCTACAATAATGTTTTCTTTTTCCTTTTTGTAAATGATTTCATAATCAAATCCTAGAAGTTTGGTTATGCATATTTGCTGCTCAGGGGATGATATCTTCTGCTCCAAAAAATACTTGAGGCTTCTGTGATCGGTTTTAATTTGAAATTGTCGACCGATCAGGTAGAGTCTCCACCTCGTTACTACATGCACAATGGCAAGCATCTCCTTATCATATATTGACATGTTTTGATGGAAGGGAGACAACGCCTTGCTAGTGTATACGAGTGGTCGACCATCTTACATGAGAACGACTCTAATTCTAACTCCAAATGTGTTGGCCTCAATGATGAAAGGTCGGTTAGAAATCTAGTAGTGCTAGTACCGGAGTCATCATTATGGCTGCCTTAAGTTTGTCGAAGGCAACGGAGGCTTTGTCTAATCATTTGAAGACACCATTTTTTAGTAGAGAAGTGAGGGGTGCACTGATCTTCCTATAGTCCTTGACAAATTTTTGGTAATAGCCCGTTAGTCCAAGGAACCCGCGTAGTAATTTCACGTTTGTAGGTTTCAGCTAGCCTTGCATTGCTTCAATTTTTATTGGGTCTACCACCACTCCTGATATTATGTGCCTAAGGTAGTCTACTTTTTGCTAGAGAAAGCTACACTTTGGCTACTTAACAAAAAGAGTATTCTCTCAAAGGATCATCAAAACAACCCGTAAATACTGAAAGTGGGTCTCAAGAGGACTATAAATAAGAATATCATCAACAAATACTAGCACAAATTTGTGAAAAAACTCTGAAAAATATCATTCAAATCGACGTAATTTTACATAAACACTAATTCACCCCCTCCTCTTAGTATCATATTGATCCTAACATTGACTTCTTGATGTTTACAACTTGAGTTTTATTTTGTATAATTCCTTTATATTTATGGTTGTAAACCTTATGTTATGAGTAGAGCATTGATATTAGAAAAAATTGTACCATTGTATTCTCCTTTTCTTCTTTCTTGTTTACAATGACAAAGGAGAGAAAGAAAATTATTAGCATATCAAGAGAACCAAAATTGCTAGCTTGAATGTTAAACTTAGGAAAATTGTTAAATTTCTTAAATACATAAATTCTTCTTATACATTTTTCAAATCATGATCTTGATTTCTCGATTTTTAGGACTTGAGTTTTATTTTTGAATCAAGATCATTTCCTATCATTTCTTCTATTTACAAAAGAAGAGATTTGTCAAAAATGACACATGGTTTTTCGATATTCATGACTTGATCTATCATTTTTTATGATTGAAATATTGATGCAAATTTATCTTTATCATGATTTGAAAATTGATGTAAAGGAAAAGGAATTACAACATTGTATTCTTTCCTTTTTTCTGATAATGACAAAGGGGGAGAAAGTTTTGCTAGCTTGAACATTGTAAAGAAAAGAAAAATTGCTAAACTTGCACATCTCAAGAGAAGCAAAAATTACTATCTTACCTATCTCAAGAAGCAAAACTTACAAACTTATCTCAAAAGAGAACTAAGAATTGCTAGCTTGCAATCTTAAGATAAGCAAAAGTGCTATCTTGCCCATCTCAAGAAGCAAAGAATTGCTAGCTTGCACAACTCAAGAAAAGCAAATATTACTAAACTTACACATATCTAAAACTTATTAGCTTGCACATTCTAAAGTGTTGAAAAACTTGCTAAATTACTAGCTTACGTGTCACAAAACTTGCTAGTTGCACTTCTCCTTTTTGTTGATAATAAAGGAGGAGAAGTCATGATAATGATTTGAATTTGTAAATCATGCATGTTATCCCGTGATAATTTAAAATTATGCATATGATTTTCATTATTCAAAGTTTCTTTCAATATGTCATATTTGATAGGGGGAGTTTCGTTTAAACTCTATTAACAATTGGTTATCATCATTAAAAGGGGCGATATTATTAAATATCAGATTTTAATGATGAAATCAATTGATGAGTTTACGATCTAATATATGTTTTAAGTGGCACAAGACTAACTTTGACCAGAAAAGATAAATCGATTAAAGTGGGAGAAATCGGACATTGGGCCAGAGTGGAACATGTTAAGAGATTGGACATCAAGTTGGAGGATCGGTCGATGTACCGACATAAGGACTTTGTGCTATAAGTTTGGGCATCGAGCCGAAGGATTGGACATTGTGTTAAGAAGATCAGATGTTTCAGAGGTCAACAAGCTGATTGGGCAATACGTTGAAGGAGATTATGATGCACCAAAGGATTAGATGAAGCGTCAGCAATGATATGCTAGACAATATAGGATTCATGCTTGTAATAATTTGTCTAGATTGAAGTAATTTAGGTCTAATTGAGTTAGTTTTTAGTATAATCATGCTAACTCAATTAGGAGCCAATTGAGCCTAAATTGAGACTGATTAAGTCTCATTGGGAGGCTCATTCAATGACCCAAAAGTTAGATCAAGTGGTGGCATCGCCAAACTAGTGGTGGAACCACCTATGAGCTAGAAAAGTCAAGAGCTCAATCTTCAGGTGGTACCACCTAGTATCAGTGTTAGACTAGGCGATGGTACCGCCTAGTATCAAACCGACAAGTGATGGTACTACCAGTTGTCAGTTTGTCAAATGATGGTATAGTCCAATACTGGTGATGGTACCGTCAGTATCTTGAAAACTCGAGATGAGACCATTTTGGCTCTAAATTTGAATCTGTTTGGGGCTTTTAAATGCCCCACTCATCCCTACTCGATATACAAAAGAACTGAGAACAAAAACTTGAGAAAACACTATTGTAATCTTATGAGAATTTTTCTCCTCTTCTCTAAGTTTTTTCAAGGGGTGAGAGGCTTATAAAGGCTATCTCTTAAACTTGTGGAAATGAGAAAAGGGTTGTAAGAGAGTATTGGTCTTCTCCTAATGAAAGAAGATCATTAGTGAATGTTAATGGTCTCGATGGAAGAGGAATCATGAGTGAACGTAGGTCGCGATGATTGAACCACTATAAACTGAATTTGCATTTTCTTGTTTTGCTTTTCATTGCTATTACTTTCTAAGTTAATTTCTTAGTTCGTTTACTCTAAGTCAAGCATATTTTTTATATGATTTTTCATCGAATGAAAGTTTTCCAAAACCAATGATTTTATCGATAGCACTAATTCGCCCCCCCCCCCCCCCCCCCCCCCCCTTAGTGTCGAAATGGTCCTAACAGAAATCAATTGATAAAGTTATGATCTAATCAATGTTTGACTGATGCAAGACTAACTTCGATCATGGAAAGACAAATCGATTAAAGTAGGAGAATTAGACATTGGGTCAGAATGGATTATATCAAAAGATTGGACATCGGGCCGGACGATTAGTCGACTTATCGGAAAATAAATTTCATGCCATAAGTTCAAGCATCGGGCTAGAAGGATCGAACATAGTGCCAAGAAGATCATATATTATGGGAGGTCAATATACTAATAGATCAGGCAATATGCTGAAGAAGAGGACGATGCGTCGAAGGTTCGGATGATCGTCGGATGAACCAATGACATGTCAAACAATATAGAATTATTGTTTTGTAATCGATTATATCTTGATTATCATAGTTTAGGTCTTAATTGAGTTAGTTTTTGGTGTAACTATGCTTACTCAATTAGGGGCCCATTGGGCCTGAATCAAGGTTGATTTGGGCCTATTGGAAGGCTCATTCGGTGACCTATAGTTGGTTTAAGTGGAGGCACCCAAACACAGTCTCCCAGATTGTGTTAGGTGGTGGTGCCACCCAGACTGGGCAGTGGTACTGCCCAAAGTGGCAGGTGGTGATACCACCCAGTGTTGGTGGTGGTATTGCTAGTATCTTAAAAACCCGAGGATTTAAATTTTTAGCTATATTTCTAAAGTCATTTGGGGTATATAAATACCCCATTTATTCTTGCTTGGGATAGTAAGAAAAAGAGTAGAAAGGAAAAAAAATTCGTGAGCAAAAAAGAGTTGTAATATCTCTTGAGTTATTGAGTCTGTTCCTCCTAGCATTAGAAATCTTCTAAGGGAGGAGTGAGGTCTAATTGTAAAAGAGAGGTGTGAACATTCTCTCTTGAGCCTATAAAAAGGAGAAAGTTGTAACAAGAGTAGTTGGTCTTCGCTCATTAAAAGAAGATTATTAATGAATGTCGTTGGCCTTGATGGAAGAGGAATCGGGAGTGGACATAGGTCGTGACAACCGAACTATTATAAATTCAATGTGTATTTCCTTTATGCTCTTTAGTACTATTGCTTTCTGATTTAATTGCTTATTACTTATTCATATTCTAAGTCAAGTCAAGCACACTTTTGATATTAGTTTTTATCAAATAAATTTTTAAAAATATAATTTTATAAAAGTATTAATTCACCCCTCCCTCTTAGTGTCATTATGGTCCTAACAGAACGAGGGTCTTGTTGTAGGGTCATCTCCTAGCAATAGGATTACCTCTTGGCGGTAGTGTTGTCTCTTGACTACTGGTGGTCCTACATAATAGGTCTACGTCGAGACTTCTTGGCTCAACCCTTCGGATGCTTAAGTCAACGAAAGGTGAAGGATGAGGAAGACAACAATATGAGATGTATAAATTATAGAGTAGAGAGACTCTTGCCTATCCGGCCCCCCTCTTGGCGCTTAGCTTGGGGCATAATTTTTATAATTGTACACAGAGTGATTCGAACATGCATTACCTTATACAGTAGAGGCATTAATGAGAGCGACTTATTGTTAGTTATTAATATAGAGGCATGCTTGTCTAGGGCATCGAACAATCTGGACATGCATTAGCCAAGGCCCCCCACCCTCTATGGTAGAGGCATTGAGAGACAACGGCTTGTCGGTGGGCTACGCTATGCTACCAACCATTAATGTAAGACAGATTGGGACATGTTCATCACATGGCATTATAGGGGAGTAAGTGTTTGCTTGCACGATGGATGAATTGGAATGAGACAGGATTATCTCTATCAGGTTGGTTATGTTGCTAGATTATATATATGATTTACATATCATATATTTGATTTAAAATTATAATTATTTTTTTGTTCAAAAATTAAAATCCTTTTTGATATATATTGGTGAGAAAACAAGTGATAGTTATGGTAAAATGGCAATACTCGTACATAACTTAAACTCATTTTTCTCATGTAGGAAGGTAAAAAGTTTATTAAAAATAAAGATGATGACTGTGAATAAATGTCATGCTCATATCCCAAGTGACTAATCCCTAGATACATGATGAAGTCATCAGCAATAAAAAAAGGACTCATTTGGTAGACACCATAAGAAAAGGATTATACTAAGATAATATATTATCTCTTTTGTGCATCAACGTCAATCAACCTTACAGTTCAAGAAAAACATTTGAAAGAGGTAGTAAAATATTCTCCTAAACATTTGAAAGAGGTAGTAAATTATTCTCCTAATATTTGTAGAAGTGTGTGAGAAAGTCAACAGACTAATTTGCTTCTCCGTGAATCAAAAAGAATTATAGAGAGTCAAAACTTAATCGAATAAAGTCAGTCTAATCTAAATGATCTAATACCTTCATGGTATTTTAGATTATTTATTAAGGATATTCACAACTTATGAATCCGATTAAAGATGTACTAAATAATAATTCATATTTCTTGCCTCAAATAGTCTGAGGAAGATAATCTATAACTCCGACCTTCATTCAGTCTACTTTAGGTAGGGCAGCAACCGACATGTTCCCAAATGACATCCTAACCTAGCTATAAATTCGAATGCATTGGCATGTAAGGCATTAGTATCCTCCATGGGAAGGATCCATTGATGCCAAGTGGACTTTTTGAGTTTTAAAGATAGGGCACAAGTTCCAATTTATTTGAAGCAATATCTTTAACAGTTCTTAGATCAGTTTAGAGTCTTCTACTGACATCTCAACTATTAACGAGACATTATAACTGAAGATTTCTATGTATTCATTTTAAATCTATGATTTCTCTCAGTCCACATGTGATAAATAGTGACTATGAAGGAATATTCATCTATAAGACTCATAAGTTCTCATTGATCAGATGACATTATGCCCATGTCAATTCTGCATTCCAAGCCTATGCGAGGTGTGAAAATTAAGCCTCCTCAGAATTACTTCGCACACAAAAGTTGAGAAAAGGCTCAAAAAATAATTTTTGAATACTTTTATCACCTTGGCTGCATACAGAGAAAGAAGAATTTGTGTATATTTTTTATTTTACTAATTTATCCAAATTACTCAACCTGTTTAATCAAAAAAGCCAAAAATGAAAGAATACTATGACACGTTGCTTTAAACCAAATAATATTGCTCCAAGCAACTACATTTGAAGGCTCAACTGTATTTGCAGAAGCTGATTTTAAAGTTAAGACATAAGTGATGGAGGCTTACAAATCTTTACGAGGAAGAGAGTAGTGTAGCCTTGTGGAGTGCATCCAAAACTAGAATTAGAGCTGGAGAATGAGGATCATCAATAGCCCAGAAACCATCTTTGTAGATTTTAGAAACTCAAGCCAAAGAGTTTGGAGAGATTTAATAGTCAATATAATTCCCAACAATATGAATTCAAGAAATCTTATCCAATGGTGCATTATTATTATGATCCTCCTTGCACTATTAAGAATCATTTCCTTGTATAAATATATTGGGAGTGTACAAATTTCTACACATTAATACTCAATATTTCCTTGTCGAAGATTTTGATGTCTCATGCAGCACATTCTGACTGAAGAGGTTTAATTAGTGTTCTGTCCTCGGCGTTGGACCCTAAAGCAAAAGCTACGAGTCCAACTTGGTTAGTGATGTTCTGTGGCACTAATGATGACACGACGCCTTCGTCGGTAATTTCACGAGGAAGAACTATAGCATAAAAGGAGAAACTTCAATGGTATCATTGCTTATTTCGTTGCTCAGATTTGAATGTTTGAGGCAAAATGAGAAGAACATTTTACAAGTGAAAAATAGCAGGCGTTGGGTTACTATCATCGGTTGTAGCTGCGCAGATTGGGCGTCACCCATCGGGCGGCGTCGGACCGCCGTCCCCGCCACCTTAGCGGCCTCTGATCGGATATGTTCGAATCAGCAACAACGGTGGTCTCACCACTTTCTAGACTCTGGACGACGACAAGCCACACCCGCCTATTTTCTCTCTTCTCACGCCAATCTTTGCCGACGAAGTAGATGAAATTCCCGGGGAACCCAAAGAAGTCCTCAGCGCTGACGGACACGGACGAGCTTGGGCTCAAGAACAATATACGGTCGTGGATATCCTCCACCTCGACGGCCACCGCCGGCCTGCTTATGCCGCCTGGCTCCAGCCTGAAGACACGGTATCCGGGGGTGATGTTCAAATTTGCAGTCCTGTTGTCGTTGTCATGGGGCGCGGCCAACAGCAGTTCTCCGGCCGATACAACCAAGTAGGTGAGACCTTTAGTGCGCGGCACGCAGGACGGCATGGCGTACCATGCGGCAATCGTCGCCCTCGCCGGCGGGCCTGGGTCAACCTGGAGGACCGCCCAGTCGTCGTTGTCGCCGTATATCGCGCACAGTATCCGGTTGCCGTAGGGAACGACGTCGCGCATCCCGGACGAAAGTTGCACATCAGGATTCGCGTTTGCCGTCCATGATTCGTCACCATGGCGCCACGTCAACCATCTAATGTTCACTCCGAGCATGAAGACGACCGCCACGAAGTCCCGATCGAGCGTGGGATCCGAGGATAATACAGCCTTCTCTACGACAATCACGACCTCATCGCCGGGCGGCACCACATCAGCAAACGTAGGACCATCAAGGCGGGGAAGCCGAATGTCCTCGGCGGTAACGGGGTTGAAGAGGTTGATCAAACAGTCATTCTCGGAGAGGAGGATAAGCCAGCCGAAGGAGGAGCCAATGCAGAGCATATTGGCTGTGTTAGGCAGAGAACGAACATTACCGGCGGAGGCGGCAATGAGGCGGTAGGCGGGTCCGATTTTTGGTTCGGTGGTGGAGACGAGGAGGAGGAAAGGGAGCTGAGTGGGGAGATGATCGGGCCGGTGGGGGACGGCGCAGCGCCACGACTTGCAGACGGCGCGGAATCGGAGATAGTCGTTGACGCTCGTGAAGAATTGGGAGGTGAGCTTGACGAGCTGCGAGCGAAGTCCGGCCCACATCGCTCTTCTTGGGACTTCGTCGGCCATCGTGCGTCTCCCTATCTCGATCTCGATCTAAATCTACGACGAGGTCTCTTCCGCCCCTTTAATTCATTTCCGTTGGAAACTTCTTGGTCAGTTGGTCACAGGGAAATGAAGCGTGCGAGACGGTTGTGGTGCGACAGGCACGAAATGCAACGCAACAACACATACGAGGCTCTTGGGAGAGAGACAGAGGAGCAGAATGCGTGGACACGAGGGCTCCAGGTAATGTCAACACAAGTATGTGGCCGGCACCGAACGGTTCGCCTATGCGTTTGCGTGCCTCTCTCACACGGTAAGGAAGCCGATGTGAGCCCCTTTGGTTCTTGGGATTGCCTGAAACAGAGCATATTGGCAGATGCAAAAACAGCAGTTATGTTGAGCGAAAAAAGGGTAAAAGTTGAAAGTTCTAATTTAGTACCTATTTATTTATATAAAATGCAAGCATCTTGGAACAATCCGAACCGCTAGATCCTAATTGATCGACTGATCCTAGCTACCGTGTTTGTTAAGTTGGTTTAGGTTTATACAGATAATTAATGATAGACATAGATAGACAAAGCTGTGGCTTTGTTGTCGATCTCATTACTCTCATAATTTGCGTGTGAAATCATTTTAGAGGTGTCTTTTTCTAGTCACATTTCGATAACTTAATTGATTAATAAATAAAAAATATATAATATACAAGTAATTTTTTTAGTATATATGACCATCTTTAATTATAGAAGCCCAAAATATTTTGGGGCATCCATCAAATGATGACTGAAAGTTGTTGTTAAAACCCTTGTAGATTCTAAGCTTGGGGTTATCTCTTTAGGGGATCGATCTCCGTGGAACTCTATAAGAGTTCCTTCCTCCTAGTTGCTACTCAAAAGCTGCAAAAAAGATTCATCTATTGCTTGAGAAAAGATGATGAATACATGACTATTTATAGGGCTTCTAAACCCCAATTCCTAATAGTACTCCTACTCTAGACTTCTACTTCTAACCAACTCTTAATATGACTTATACTCAAGACTCCTATTCCTTTACGATTCCTAAAATTTCTCTAAAAAATAACCTCCTAACCCTAGCCGGCCTCTTTAGCTTGGGGTCGGCTAGGTAGGTTTTACATGAATGTGTTGAATATCAGATTTTGATAATGAAACTAATTGATAAGTGTTTATATTTTAATTTGTGTTTTGAGTAACGCAGGATGCTTCGATCAGGATGAGATAATTAAAGCAGAAAGAATCATGTTGTGCCGGAGGAAAACATATCAGAAAATTGGACATCGGACCGGTGGATCGGTCGACATATCGACAGAAGGCTTCGGGCCGTGGATTTGGGCTTCGGGCCATGGATTCGGGCATCGTGCCAAGAAGAGTGGATATTGTGCCAAGGATATCGGAGTTACGGAGTCAACTGGCTGATTGGGCAATAGGCCGTAAGAGATGATGATACATCGAAGAATCGGACGAAGCGTCGAGGGACCAATGTAATGCCGAACAACTCGATTAATGCTTAGTATTAATTGTCTAGATCGAAGTATGTTTTTACATATGTAGGATTAACTATGATAACAAGGCATGAAGCAAAATGAAGTCCAGAAGTCAAGATCGAGATCATATTGGGAGTTCAAGAGTTCGTCGAAAGTCCAGACGTTTGTCGGAAGTTTTGGAGGAACCAACCGAGAAGTCTCAGAGCTTGCCTGAGAAGCTCGTCGGAAGCTCGCTAAAAGAATAGACATAGGGACTTATTTAGCTTAGCAAATGTCTTAGGATTTCGTAGTTATCACGTAATTGGGCTTGGATTTGGGCCAACCCAATTAGGGGCCAGCTAGGCCCATGTAAGAACATTGTTGGGCCCAATAAGAGGATCAAAAAGTACCTAAAGTAGTCTCATCGTCGTAGCATAGTCTTCGAGACTGTGTCAGGCGGTGGTACCGCTAGTCTGGGCAGTTGTATAGCCCCTAACAGGGTGCCAAGCGATGGTACCGCTAGTCTAGGCAGTGGTACCGCCCAGCACTGCTCCCCAAGTGGTGGTACCACTAGACCTGGGCGGTGGTACCGCCATGGGCAGTTTCAGCCAAACTGACACTAGGCGGTGGTACCACCCGTGCCCAGGGAACCCGGGATAGGAAAGTTTTAGGCTCTAAGTTTGAATCAACTTGAAGCCTATAAATACCCCTCTTATCCCTGGTCAAAGCACACAAGCACAAAGAGCTTAAAAAAAAAGAAACGCCGCCAAAATCTTGTGTGATCTCCTTTTCCTCTTTTAAGTGTTAGACTAGTTTGAGAGAAGAGTAAGTGAGTGCTTGTAAGGGTTGTCTCCTAAACCCGATAAAAGGAGAAGAGGGGTGTAAAAGGTGATTGGCCTTCGCCTATTGAAGGAAGGTCTCTAGTGGATGCCGATGACCTCGTCGAAGGAGGAAGCCGAAAGCGGATTGTTAGGACTCTAGCTAGGAGAGTCCTAATTGAGAGGGACATTCATGTAAAACCTACTTAAGCCGACCCCTATTAAAGAGGTGAAGAGGCCGACTAGGGTTAGGAGGTTGTTTCTTATAGAAGAATTAGGAGTTGTAAGGGAATAGGAGTCTTAAGTAGGAGTCCTATTAGGAGTTGGTTATAAGTAGGAGTCTTGAGTAGGAGTCTTATTAGGAGTTAGGGTTTAGAAGCCCTATAAATAGCCATATATTCTTCCTCTTTTCATAAGCAATAGATGAATCTTTTTTGCAGCCTTTGAGCAGAAACTTGGAGGGAGGAACCCCTATAGAGTTCTAAGGAGGCTGATCCCCTAAAGAGATCAACTCCAAGTTTAGAATCTACGTGGGTTCTAACACCTGGTCTCAGAGCAAAATTCTTAGCATCTCATTACCCTTCCATAGCCATGTATCAACCCTCCATAGTCGCCCAAAGCAATTCTCACAATTGCTTAAAAGATCGTCGCCAAATTCCACCGTCATCTCCACCACCGCGGATCATCCTTTGATCTCCCCATGAATTACAACAAGTTCTAATTTCCTACCTTACTGCTACTGCAATTTAGTTATCCCTATTCGAAAATCCAAGAAAAAATTGTTCCTATATTGCTGCATAAATTTTCATCCAAAAGTTTTCATCTCTATGACGAAAGATACATTGCAGAATTTCAGTCACATAGCACTGCTTGTTTGATCTTGATACTATATTTTTTCTGTCCAAATCTCCACAAAATTTTTATGATAGCTTTGACACTTCCTATTAGTGGATTTTCCTTTGATTTCGTCAAAAAATTCTTAATATAAACCACTGATCTTTTATATCCAATCTACTACACTTGAAAATGTGCTGAAGAAAAATTTCAGCCGCATATTATTAACTTAACCCATCTATTTGCAATCTTTTTTGAATAAAATTTCTTATATACTTCATATATCATCTTGGCTTCTATCTAAGGTTGATCTATTGAGGAATTCATCTCTAAAAATAATTTTTTGTTGCTACAAATTTTCGTTGAAAACTGTCAAAATTTTTTGACGAGAATTCTGCTATTGCAACTTACACCAATTTTCTTGCTGTTACTGCCGAAATTTTCTTGATTAAATTAGACATTCTTGCTGTCATATAAACTGAGATATTGCTGTCAATTCCCTCCACAAATCTCTTAAATTTTTTGTGGAGATTTCATCTAGAAACTGCTATTTCTTCAACGATAATTCTACTCTTACAATACAACACAATTCTACAACAAAATTTTACTGATTTCTATCAAACCTTTGCTGCCATCTACCACAGATCTAAAACTTTCATCCACAGCCCTAAAACTCCGCCAAACTACACCCTCAAACTGCACCCAAAATAGCTACAAAATAAGCCTAAACCACAGCCTACATCTACCAATCCACCAACCCTTTTGACCATTACTTCTCTCAACTTATACATGCCTTTAACCCGTTAACAAAAGAGAGATCTTAATATCACAGATTTGGAGGCATATGCTATGGCATATGAGGAGGCAATCAATGCTAAATTCGAAGCCTTCGAGGCACGAATAGAGGATAAGATTCAGACTCTCTTTACCGAATTCAGTTTGGGCCGACCACCAAGCCCGAAAAAATCTCATCAAGGAGAGAGCTCTAACCAATCGCATCAAGTCCAAAGAGATGACTTCCAAGAGAGGGGAGGCCCTATGACCGACCCCAACTATTCATGCATGAGAGTGGACTTCCCTAGATGGGAAGAAGGAGACCCAATTGGTTGGATCTCGCGCGCGGAGCGATATTTTCGGTACCATAAAACTGCGGACGCATTCATGGTGGAAATTACAGCTATACATCTTAAAAGGGATGTCATACAGTAGTTTGACTGGTTTGAACACACTTATGGAGTCATTTCATGACAACAATTCAAAGAAGGACTACTGATCCGCTTCGGACCAACCGATTATGAGAACATTGACGGACAACTAGCAAAGATCCGACAAACCTCTACCATTCAGGAGTTCCAAACCAGGTTTGAAAGGTTATCTAATCAAACTTGTGTTTAGTCCAAAAAATAGCTATTGGGGACCTTCATTGAGGGCTTGAAGCCGGAGATCCCGGGAGAAGTTAAAGCATGACAACTATACACGCTTATGGCAGCCATCTTTTTCGTATGACTTCAAGAGGAGTGATTGAACCATGAAGCCCGGAGGACTAGGATCACTCCTCGACCTACAATACTGAATCCCTTAGCCCCCTCTACTATCAACTGAGTCTCTACACCAAAAAAGTTGACAAGAGAAGAACTTCGGGAGCGATCTGCGAAGGGGTTATGTTGGCATTGTGATGAGTCGTGGAGCCGCGAGCATCGCTGTAGAAAAGACAGACTTCTTATGATTGAACTAGTAGAAGAAGAGATCATTGAACATCTAGAAGAGAGCCTTGAACATGAAGAAGAAGATACAGAAGAAGAGCCATAACCGACTGACATTATGGTACACGCACTTGCTGGCTACTCAAACCCGCAAACGATGAAAATTGGAGGCCTTCTCAAATAACAGCTAATCACTGTTCTCATTGACACAGGCAGCACTAATAACTTCTTGAATAGTAAGGTTGCTGCTCGAATGGCACTGCATATTGAAGGTTGCAGCAAGTTCGATGTAAAGGTTGCCGACGGCAGAATCCTAAAGTGCGACCAAAGATGCCCGCAGGTGAAACTATTACTGCAAGACCAAGAAATTATCACCAATTTCTTCCTCCTACCAATTGATGACTAGAGGCCATGCTTGGCATAGAATGGCTGACTATACTAGGTGATGTCTCTTGGAACTTTTCCAAATTAATTATGAAATTCTACTGTAAGGGCAAATAGATCATCCTATGTGGGAAGCGTGGAAGCAACGTAACCACCGTTTCGACCCAAGGAATGGAAAAAGTTTTGCATAAGGTAAATGGTGGCTTTTTGATGCATCTCCAGCAGTAACCAGAGGGGAAGAAAATAGAAATTGAAGATCAAAATCTTGCCTAATTGCTTACTAAATTTGTCGACATTTTTGCTGAACCGCGCGGTCTTCCTCCTTCTCGGCAACATGACCATCGAATTCCAATCCTTCCGTGCAAGCCACCAGCGAATACTTGACCGTACCAATATCCTCACCTCCAGAAAGATAAAATTGAAAAGATCGTAAAGGAGATGCTTGAAACAGGGGTGATTTGGCCATGTTGCAGCCCCTATTCCTCACCGGTGCTACTTGTACGCAAAAGGATGGAACTTGGTGAATGTGCATCAACTACTGAGCTTTAAATAGCATCACCATCAAGGAAAAGTACTCAATACCAATGGTGGATGAACTTCTTAATGAATTAAAAGGATCTTTAGTCTTCACGAAGTTGGACCTCCGATCCGGTTACCACCAAATTCGGGTATATGAAGATGACATTCCAAAAACTGCATTCCGCACACATGATGACCATTATGAATTCTTGGTAATGCCTTTTGGACTCACTAATGCTCCTTCAACCTTTTAAAGTCTCATGAACGATATTTTTCAGAGCTTTCTTTGTAAATTTGTGCTGGTATTTTTTGATGATATTCTCATTTACAGCTCTTCTCTTGAGACTCACTTTCAGCATTTACGGAATGTATTGACGATCCTTCGGGAGAATACTCTTTTTATTAAGCAACCAAAGTGCAGCTTTCTCCAACAAAAAATAGAGTACCTTGGGCATATAATATCAGAAGAAGGAGTGGTGGTAGACCCAACAAAAATTGAGGCAATGCAAGGCTGACCGAAACCTACAAACGTGAAATTACTGCGCGGGTTCCTTGGACTAACGGGCTACTACCGAAAATTTGTTAAGGACTATTGGAAGATCAGTGTACCACTCACTTCTCTACTGAAAAAAGATACTTTCTAATGGTCGGACAAAGCCTCCGCTGCCTTCGACAAACTTAAAGCGACTATGACAACGATGCCGGTGCTAGCACTACCAGATTTCAATCGACCCTTCATTATTGAGGTCGACGCATCTGAAGTCAGAATTGGAGTTGTTTTCATGAAAGATGGTCGATCACTCGCATACACTAGCAAGGCATTATCTCCCTCCCATCAAAACATGTCAGTTTATGATAAGGAGATGCTCGTCATTGTATACGCAGTAACGAGGTGGAGACCCTACCTGATCGGCCGGCGATTTCAAATTAAAACTGACCATAAAAGCCTCAAGTACTTTTAGGAGCAAAAGATATCATCCCCTGAGCATCAAAAATGGGTAACCAAACTTCTTGGATTTGATTATGAAATTATTTACAAAAAGGGGAAAGAAAACATTGTTGTAGATGCACTCTCACAGCTACCTAAGCAAACTAAGATTTCAGCCATCTCCCTTCCTACCATCGGTCTCCCCGAGGACATTACAGAAGAATGGAAGAAGGATCCAGAGATCAGCAACATCATAAAAAAATTAGAAGAGGATCCTGTTGAATCTCGTATTTTGATGATGAAACTACTTGATATATGTTTATGATTTAATCTGCTTTTTGAGTGACACGGGATGCTTCGAATCAGGATGAGACAATTAAAGCAGGAAAATCATGTTGTGCCGGGGGAACATATCAGAAGATTGGGCATCGGGCCGGTGGATCGGTCGACGTATCGATAGAAGGCTTCGGGCTGTGGACTCGGGCATCGGGCCAAGAAGAGCGGGTATTGTGCCAAGGATATCGAAGTTGTAGAGTCAATTGGCCGATTGGGCAATAGGCTGCAGGAGAGGACGATGCACCAAAGAATCGGACGAAGCGTCGAGGGACCAATGACATGCAGGACAACTTGGTTAATTGCTTAGGATTAATTGTCTCGATCAAAGTTTTGTTTTAAGTGTGCAGGATTAACTACGATGAATGTAAGACATGTAGCAGGAGTTACGCCGGAGTCAAGACAATGATCACGTTGGGAGTTCGAGAGTTCGACGGAAGTTCGGACAATCGTCGGAGGTTCTGGGGGAACAAATCAAAGAAGTCCATAAGCTTGCCAAAGATGCTCGTCGGAACTCGCCAAGTGGATCGTCGCAAGTCCAGGAGTTTGCCGGAAGTCCGCAGGACCATCACCGAGGGTTCATCGGATGATCGACGGAAGTTCGCCGAAAGCTCGCCGAAAGAAGCGATTGACACACCGGAGCAAGTTGCAGTAAATGTCTTAGGAAATATCGTAGTTAGCACAATGATTAAGTTGAAAATGGGAGGTGATCCCATTAACTTAATCTTGGGGCAATTGGGCCCCTGAAAAACCCAATTTGGGCCGAATGGATCAACCCATTCGGACCCTGATTTCTGCCAGGCGGTTGAACCGCCCAAGGCAGGAGGTTGCACTATTTGGGCTTAGTCTCCGAGCGAGACTGGGAGGTGCAACCGCCCCAGCCAAGCGGTGGCACCGCCTAGGCTCAGTCTCCGAGCGAGACTGGGCGGTGCAACCTCCCCTAATAGGAGGTGGCACCGCCTGAGCTCGGTCTTCGAGCTCTGGCAGGAGGTGCAACCGCCTCAGTCAGGCGGTGGCACTGCCTGAGCTCGGTCTTCAAGCTCTATCAGGAGGTGCAATCGCCCCTTGACAGAGGTGGCACCACCCAGAGGCTCAGTCTTCGAGCTCTGCCAAGCGGTGCAACCGCCTCAATCAGGAGGTGCAACCGCCTGATCCCGGAATTCCGGGAATTGACAGTTTTGAGCTCCAATTTCAAACTGTGTTAGGGCCTATAAATACCCCACCCTTTCAGCACTGAAATGGCACGAAATATACACCGAAATCCTGATCTTGTTCTGTGATTTTTAGAGCTCAAAATTGTTATAAAGGCCAAAAGTTTTTCTCCCTCTTTTCTTCCAAGTTCTGAGCTTTAAATAGAGGAGAGAAAATTATGTAAGGGTTGTCTCCTAAGCCCGTCAAAAGGAGTGAAACTGTAAAAGGGTAGTTGGCCTTCGCCTATTGAAGGAAGGCCTCTAGTTGACGTCGGTGACCTCGTCGGTGGAGGAAGCCAAAAGTGGAGTAGGTCAAGATTGACCGAACCACTCTAAATCTCGGTTTGCATTTACTTTGAGCATATTATCTTTACTGCAAACCTCCTCAAAAGCTTACTGCTTTCTGCGCATATACGATCGGGTTTCAAGCTTTGCACTTTCTGAATCGGCGTTTAGATGTAAATCAGTTTTTTCATACGATCATCGTATTTCAGTTTGCATTTACGTTTTGATCTCTATCATAACTGCAAACTGCCTTTATATCCTTGCTTAAACTGCATCTCGCTTAATCAAGTGATTTACGAATCAGCATTTAGACGTAAATCAATTTCTTCGTACGAATATCATATTTCAGTTTGCGTTTACTATCTGATTTGAATCATAACTGCAAACTGCATTTATATCTTTGCTGCATCTCGCTTAATCAAAAGTTAAAGTGATTTACGAATTGGCTTTCTTACTGAAATCACTTTTATCGAACGAACCCAGTTTTTATTTTAATCTAAAAGGTTTTCCGCTGCACTAATTCACCCCCCCCCCCCCCCTCTTAATGCTCTTGATCCTAACAATTGGTATTAGAGCCAAGTATTTCTCATTTCGGATTTACACCCGAGAGAAATGGCTCTTCATGGCTTTCAAGAGGGCTTTTTGGTTGTTCGTCCATCGTTGTTTAACAGATTGGACTACACTAATTGGAAAACTCGAATGAGAGTTTTCTTGATTTCTATGAATTTGGATTTATGGAATATTGTTGAAAACGGTTTTCAACTTCCCTCTAAACCGATGAACGAATGGTTGGATTTGGAGAAGAAGTATTTTTCTTTAAACGCTAAGGCTATGAATGCCTTATTTTGCGTTTTGGACAAAAATGATTTCAATCGGACTTCTACGTGCGAAACGACTTTTGACATTTGGCGAACACTTGAAATCATGCACGAGGAAATTAGTAGAGTCAAAGACTCGAAAGTTAATATTTTATTACATGATTTTGAGCTTTTTGAATGCAACCAAGCGAGACTATAGGCGACATGTACACCCGTTTCACGGATGTCGTCAATAGTTTAAGAGCTCTTGGAAAATGTTTTTCGGATTTTGAACTCGTAAACAAGATTTTGCGTTCTCTTTCTAAGAAGTGGGATTCAAAAGTAACTGCAATACAAGAAGCTAAAAACCTAAACAACTTACCACTTGAAGAACTAATTGGTTCGTTAATGACATATGAAATGGTGCACAATGCACATGATGAACAAAATCACCTTCCAAAGAACAGGAAGGATTTGGGCCATAGAACATTTGAAGACTACTCGAGCATAAGCTCAAGTGATGGTGAACAAGAACTACTCACTAAGAAATTTAAAAAATTAATGAAACGAGAATTAAAGAATAAAAAGAATGGAACTATTTGCCTTGAACGCAAGAAGGAGAATATAAAGTGGGATGAGTCAAGCTCCTCCTACGAAGACGAGGAGAAAATCAAGAAAGGCGAGGTGGCAAACTACGCCTTAACGACATTCAACGATGAGGTAATCAAAACCCCCTTAATTTATTTCGAAATTACATGATGCTATTCATAATGCATTTTCTTTTTTAGTATAGAATTAATTTTCTTGAAAATTACATGTTTAAAAAAAATATGATGAAAATGCAAAATTTATGATCATGCTAGTAGTTTTGAAAATAATCATGAAAAATACATATTTTATGATAAACAAACAAAATGATTTTGATTGAAAATATGAAATCATGCTTGATGATATAATGATGTTTTGATACCATGATTTTATTCTATGCATGAGATTTTAAAAAGCGTGTTTATTAGTTTTATAATTATGGATGATGAATCTTGTGATTTTTGATTTTCACGGTAATGAAAGTGCCTTATTGATCTTTGTCGTAATAAAACTTGCACTTTCGATTTTAAAACATGCTACATGTTTGGCATAGATGAAATAAAATCATATGAATTAAAACAACTAAAAAGAGAAAAGTATTTTTCTTGAAAATTTATTTTTCTCTACCTTATTGACTTTTTCACTAAGAGATCAATAAAATTATCTATGCCATTTTGAATCTCTTGAAAGTAATGTTGAGATTTTGATGATTTGAATTTAATGGGTTTTATCGAAATCATGATCTTAATTTCCCATGATTTATAACTTGAAATCATTTATGAATCAAGATCTCCTACTTTGTGTTCTTATTGAAATTTATCGAAATGAATCGTGATTTCTTGGAATTATAACTTGAGAATTCTTTTTATAAATCAAAATAACTTACTATGATTCTTTCTTTTTGCTATTTGAGTTATCTAAAAAGAATCATAATATGTCTCTTAATATTCATAATTTGTCTACATGATTCGTAAATCTCATTACCATTTTTTCTTGATATTCCTTATGTGATGATATGAATACATGAAATATCCATTAATTTATTTTGATGTATATAAAAGAAAAGTTATGATCATGCATGGTAGGATATAATTTGACAAAATTGATACCATCATGATATGAAGCATTTATGATTTGCAATGATGCATGCAATACTTGAGCTTTTTAATTACGATGTGATGTATTGCATATGATGTAAATCATGATTTAAAATGCTATGAGTTGTTACTAAAATGATGTATGTTGATTTATTGTCATGAATACTCTAAATGATGAATGTTTGGTATCATGATGAAAATGTTGATAAATAGTTAAAAATTTAAGTATCATGTATGATATACTCATAATATTGATTGATTTATTCAGTATCATGCATGAATGAAATATAAGGTTTTTGAAATTGTGCATGTTCGAATTTGAAAATATAATGATGCACAAATAAGATTGAAACCTACCTTTGTCATGATTTAGAAATTAATATAAAGGGTCTTTCCTTCTTTTTGCCAATGACATAGGGGGAGAAAGAGTTGCTAATGTGCATATCTCAAAGAGAAAATTACTAGCTTGCGTGTCTTAAAATGTTGAAAATTTTTTTGCTAGCTTGTATATTGTAAACTTGCTATCGTATTATCATGATGATGAGCATGTCTTATCTTTATGATTGTATCTGAAAAACTATGGCAAAAATATGTCCGAATGATTGAACTTGTTAAAATTAATTTTTGGACTTTCTTGATTGAATGATCAAATCACTCGACTGCCATGATGATTTTACACAATTACATGCCCTAATAACAGGTTGGAAATTATGTGCTTTGGATACAAAAATTTTCATGATAATAAGCATTTTTTGTCCTCATGATTGTATTTGAAAATCAATAGCACAGTCTTGTCCGAATGCATGAAAGTGTTAATTTCATTTTCGGATTTTCTTAACTATTGGTATCCTAACAATTGGATTTTTGAATTATCCTCTTCAAGACTTAATAAAAATATGTCATATCAAGTTTAATTCATATCATTGATTTTTGACATATGGAATCAACTAGCAAATACATTTCTCATACACTTATCATGTGAACAATATTTTATTTTGAGAAATAGATTTGATGAAATGATTCCTGCTTATAAATTCCTTCTTGAGAAAGGAAGTCATTTTTACGTACAAGGATTTGATTCACATACATATCTTGATACTTGTAAAAATGAAGCGTGTTTTAATATCTTATCGATTTTAACTTCATTCGAGTAAGCTCAGAAGTAGCTTTCCTCCTTCATGCAAAAAGAAAATAACAAATAAAATGGAAGAAGTTTTCAAAGCTATCTCCATGTCATGTTTTCCTTGAGATGTTTGAATATTTGGTATCTTATCACTATTTATTGAAAAATGACATGAACCTGCTTATGGCATTGCACTTATATTTAAAATTTGCTTATATCGTTCTCCTTTTTGTTGACGACAAAGGGGGAGAAATATATGAATTGATGCTATGATTGCCATATTTGCTCTATGCCATGGTTTCATTATAGTAATATATCAAGAACTAGCATCGCAACTTTACTTATTGATATCATGCCATATGATGAAATGCTACAATTGATAAACACTTAAAATGTTTGCGTTACGATATCAAAAGCTAACATTGCAAAGGAAGCAAAAATTTGCTAGCTTGCAACTTGCATATTTCAAGAAGCAAGAGTTGCCTTCTTGAACATCTCTAAATTGCTAGCTTGTAAGTTCTAAAATGTTGTAACATTGCTAGCTTGCATGTTCTAAAAGTGCTATCCTGTATGCTGTAAAACTTGCATATCTAAAACTTGATAGCTTGAATGTTCTAAGCATGATGTAACATTTGCTAAATTTTTGGGCTTCAAAACTGCATGATGATAAAACTTGATATTATGTTTTTCATGCAATAAGTTAAACTAATATTCCAAACACAAGAATAGTTGGACTTCTCCTTTTTGTTGATGACAAAGGGGGAGAAGTATGATGTTATGCATAAGTTTATGCATAAGTTCATGATGACGTGTAGCAAGTATTCATGATGAATATTACAATGACTTGAATTCAGTTTGAATTCAAGGTTCTATCAATATGGCATATTGATAGGGGGAGTTTGTTTAAACTCCGGGAGTTAAGTTTAACTCCGTCATCAAGTGGTTGTCATCATCAAAAAGGGGGAGATTGTTGAATCTCGTATTTTGATGATTAAACTACTTGATATATGTTTATGATTTAATCTGCGTTTTGAGTGACGCAGGATGCTTCGAATCAAGATGAGACAATTAAAGCAGGAAAATGATGTGGTGCCGGAGGAACATGTCAGAAGATTGGACGTCGGGCCGGTGGATCAGTCGACGTATCGACAGAAGGCTTCGGGCCAAGAAGAGCGGGTATTGTGCCAAGGATATCGGAGTTGCGGAGTCAACTGGCCGATTAGGCAATAGGCTGCAGAAGAGGACGATGCGCCGAAGAATCGGACGAAGCGTCGAGGGACCAATGACATGCCGGACAACTTGGTTAATTGCTTAAGATTAATTGTCTCGATCGAAATTTTATTTTAAGTGTGTAGGATTAACTACAATGAATGTAAGATATGCAGCAAGAGTTGCACCGTAGTCAAGACAATGATCACGTTGGGAGTTCAAGAGTTCGACGAAAGTTCGGACAGTCGTCGGAGGTTCTAGGGAACAAATCTGAGAAGTCCATAAGCTTGCCAAAGAAGCTTGTCGAAACTCACCAAGTGGATCGTCACAAGTCCAGGAGTTTGCCGGAAGTCCACAGGAGCATCACCGAGGGTTCATCGGATGATCAACGAAAGTTCGCCGGAAGCTCGCCGAAAGAAGCGATTGATGCACCGGAGCTAGTTGCAATAAATGTCTTAGGAAATATCGTAGTTAGCACAATGATTAAGTTGGAAATGGGAGGTGATCCCATTAACTTAATCTTGGGGCAATTGGGCCCCTGAAAAACCCAATTTGGGCCGAATGGATCAACCCATTCCGACCCTGATTTCTGCCAAGCGGTTGAACAGCCCAAGGCAGGAGGTTGCACTGCCTGGGCTCAGTCTCCGAGCGAGACTGGGAGGTGCAACCGCCCCAGCTAGGTGGTGGCATCACCTGGGCTCAGTCTCCGAGCGAGACTGGGCGGTGCAACCACCCCTGACAGGAGGTGGCACCGCCTGAGCTCGGTCTTCGAGCTCTGGCAGGAGGTGCAACCGCCTCAGTCAGGCGGTGGCACCGCCTGAGCTCGGTCTTCGAGCTCTGGCAGGAGGTGCAACCGCCCCTGACAGAGGTGGCACCGCCCAGAGGCTCAGTCTTCGAGCTCTGCTAGGCGGTGCAACCGCCTTAGTCAGGAGGTGTAACCGCCTGATCCCGGAATTTCAGGAATTGACAGTTTTGAGCTCCAATTTCAAACTAAGTTGGGGCCTATAAATACCCCACCCTTTCAGCACTGAAAGGGCATAAAATATACACCGAAATCCTGATATTGTTCTGTGATTTTTAGAGCTCAAAATTGTTGTAAAGGCCAAAAGTTCTTCTCCCTCTTTTCTTCCAAGTTCTGGCCTTTAAAGAGATGAGAGAAAATTTTGTAAGGGTTGTCTCCTAAGCCCGTCAAAAGGAGTGAAACTGTAAAAGGGTAGTTGACCTTTACCTATTGAAGGAAGGCCTCTAGTTGACGTCGACCTCGTCGGTGGAGGAAGCCAAAAGTGGAGTAGGTCAAGATTGACCTAACCACTCTAAATCTCGGTTTGCATTTACTTTAAGCATATTATCTTTACTGCAAACCTCCTCAAAAGCTTACTACTTTTTGCGCACATACGATCGGGTTTCAAGCTTTGCACTTTCTGAATCGGTGTTTAGACGTAAATCAGTTTTTTCGTACGATAATTATATTTCAGTTTGCATTTACGTTTTGATTTCTATCATAACTGCAAACTGCCTTTATTTCCTTGCTTAAATTGCATCTCACTTAATCAAGTGATTTACGAATCAGCATTTAGACGTAAATTAGTTTCTTCGTACGAATATCATATTTCAGTTTGCGCCTACTATCTGATTTAAATCATAACTGTAAACTGCATTTATATCTTTGCTGCATCTCGCTTAATCAAAAGTTAAAGTGATTTATGAATCGGCTTTCTTACCGAAATCACTTTTATCGAACGAACATCGTTTTTATTTTAATCGTAAAAGGTTTTCCGCTGCACTAATTCACCTCCCCCCCCCCCCCCCTCTTAGTGCTCTTGATCTTAACAGATCCAAGTGCAATAGCCCACTACGCTTGGGATTCTAGGGATCTATGCTACAAAGGTCGCATTGTGCTTATACCTGACTCCCCTTGCATCACAATCATCCTGCATGAAATGCACTCCATACCTTCAGCAAGGTACTTTGGATTCCTAAGAACCTACAAAAGAGTGAAGCAAAATTTTTATTGGAGAGGGATGAAAAAAATTATTGTTGAATATGTGGCACAATGTGATGTATGCCAACAACACAAGGGTGAAACTATCGCAAATCCAGGGAAGCTGCAACCACTACTCATACCGGACTCACTGTAGATTGATATCTCCATGGACTTCATTGAAGGGCTGCTACCTTCCAAAGGTAAAAGCATAATTCTCATGGTGGTTGATCGACTTACAAAATATGCTCATTTTTATGCTTGAGAAATCCCTACACTGCTGCTAGTATTGTCCAGATTTTTATAGAAAATATTATTAAACTACATGAGATGTCAAGGTCCATTGCAAGTGATCGTGACAGGATCACCACTAGTAAATTTTGGATCGAGTTTTTTCAATTATAAGGCACCAAATTCAAGATGAGAACAGCATATCATCCACAAACCGATGGCCAAACAGATGTGGTAAACAGGTGTTTAGAGACATACATTCGGTGTTTCGCTAGTGACCAACCAAAAGAGTGGGCAAAATGGCTTCCCTGAGTTGAATGGTGGTATAATACTAAATATTATTCATCTAAAAAATGTGCCCTTTATGAAGCATTGTATGGTCGACCGGCCCTAGTGATTCCAAAGTATGTAATTGGCTCGGCCAAGGTAGATTAGGTCGACCAAGAATTGATTGATAGGGACAAACTCTTACAACTGTTAAAAGATAATCTCTCTACCGCTCAAGCCAGAATGAAGTAGCAAGCCGACACATGACGAAGTGAAAGAGAATTTTCAGTAGGAGATTAGGTTTATCTTCGCCTACAACCATACAAGCAACTCTCCATCAACACTCGAGCCTCCATGAAGCTATCCCTACGTTTTTATGGGCCCTCTCAGATCACAGAGCATATTGGAGCCATGGTGTACAAACTTAAATTACCTGAGGATGCCAAAATTCAGCCTGTCTTCCACGTGTCATGCTTGAAGCCCAAGTTGGGAGAACACGAGTCACCCCAGATCCAACTACCCAACACCACTGAGGATGGAGTTATTCAAGCCCAACCACAAGCCATCCTCGATCACAGGATCGTGATGCATCGCCGACATCCCTCTACTGAAGTACTAGTATATTGGAATAATTTACCACTTGAAGACGCCACATGGGAACCATATGAGGAGCTAAATGTTGAATCTCGGATTTTGATGATGAAACTAATTGATTGTGTTTATATGTTTAATTGCATTTTGAGTGATGCAGGTCTACTCGATCAGGATTAGACAGTTAACGCAGGAGGAATTGACGTTGCGCCGGAGGAGATCACGTTAGGATATTGGATGGCAGAAGGCTTCGGACGTCGGGCATCAAGCCAAGAGCAGAATTGCACCAAGGATATCGGGGTTGCGGAGGTCAACCATCGATTGGGCAACAAGCCGCAAGAGAGGACGATGCGTTAAAGAATCGGACGAAGTGCCAACCAATGATGTGTCGGGCAATAGAATGTCAATTTGCATTGTAATAATTGTCTAGATCGGAGTAGAGTTTTTGCTTGTGTGTGCAGGATTAACTACGATAATGATGAAGACATAAAGCGAAACAAAGTGTCGGAGTCAAGCACGAAGGATTTGTTACGAGTTCGAGAGTTCGATGGAAGTTCGAAGGTTCGTCGGGAATGCTACCGGAACTAGCCGAGAATGAGTAGGGAGCTTGCCGAAGGGTTTTTCGGAAGCTCCCCGGAAGGTTCGTTGGAAGTTCGCGGAGCTCACCGAGAAAGATCGGAGCTTGCCGAAGAATCTCATTGGAACTCGCCAAGATCGAATCGTGAAGTCTAGGAGCTTGTCGGGAGTCCACAGAATGGTTTCCGAGAGTTCGTCAGAAGTTCGCCAAAAGCTCGCCGGAAAAAGTCTTGACTTACGAACTTTGTAATAGCTTAGGAAATGTCTTTAAATTCATAGTTAGCACTTTAATTAGCGTTAGGATTAGGTGTTAATCATATAACCCAAGTAGGGGCCAATTGGGCCCGAGTTCGGACTGGTTTGAGCCAAATTTGGAGCCCAACCATTGAACCGAAGGGTCTGGCGGTGGCACCGCCAGACTGAGCGGTGGCACCGCCTAGCACCTGAGAGCCAAGCGGTGGCACCGCCCAGCACCCGAGAGCTAGGCGGTGGCACCGCTTGGCTAGGCGGTGGCACCGCCAGTCCACTGTCAATGTTAGACATTGACCGCCGCCAGACTGAGCGGTGGCACCGCCCAGCACCCGAGAGCCAGGCGGTGGCACCGCCCAGCACCCGAGAGCTAGGCGGTGGCACCGCTTGGCTGGGCGGTGGCACCGCCAGTCCACTGTCAGTGTCAGACACTGACAGGTGGTGGCACCGCCACTGATAGGCGGTGGCACCGCCAACATCGGAAACCGAAGAGAATTCAAATTTTGGAGCCCAAATTTGAATCCTCTTGGGGCCTATAAATACTCCTCAATTCTCAGTTGAGTATACAACCTTTTGAGAAGCTAGAAGTTGAGAAAAGCTTTAGGAAAAGTCTTGTTTTCAATAGCTTGAGTGTTCACCTCCTTTCTTTTCATTGAAATCTTTGTAAAAGGGTGAACCACTTGTAAGAGGTTGTAAGAGGGGTGTAAGAAGGAGGTTGATCTTCGCCCAATAAAGGAAGATCGTTAGTGGATGCCGGTGGCCTCGACGGAAGAGGAATCGGAGGAGTGGATGTAGGTCACGATTGACCGAACCACTATAAACTACCGTCTTCTCTGGTTTGCATTTACTTCCTGCTATTACCTTACTGCAAACCCCTTCAATAGCTTACTACCTTCAAGTTAAAATGCAATCAAAATGGTTTCATACGAAATGTTGCTTTTATAGTATGAACTTTCCGAAAGTATTTAAATCATCGAAAGTATTTAAATCATCGAAAGTTTATCATACTTTATCGTTGCACTAATTCACCCCCCCCTCTTAGTGCCGCTCCGATCCTAACAATTGTTATCAGAGCCCGGTATTTCTCATTTCGGATTTACACCCAAGAGAAATGGCTCTTTATGGCTTTCAAGAGGGCTTATCGGTTGTTCGTCCACTGTTGTTTAGTGGGACGGACTACACTTATTGGAAAACTCGAATGAGAGTTTTCTTACTTTCTTTGGATTTGAATTTATGGCACATAGTCGAAAATGGATTTGAAATGTCTTCTCTTCCAATGAACCATTGGAATGATTTGGAGAAGAAGATGTTTTCTCTAAATGCAAAGGCTATGAATGCCTTATATTCTGCACTTGACAAAAATGAATTTAATCGCGTTTCGATGTGTGACTTGGCTTTTAATATTTGGAGAACTCTAGAGGTCACTCATGAAGGCACTAGCCAAGTGAAAGAGTCCAAAATCAATATTCTTGTGCATTCTTACGAACTTTTCCGGATGAAACCAAGTGAGTCCATCGGAGACATGTACACCCATTTCACGGATGTCATCAATGGACTCAAAGCTCTTGGTAAAAGTTTTTCTAATTTTGAACTAGTCACTAAAATCTTAAGATCCCTTCCAAAAAGTTGGGATCCAAAAGTTACGGTCATTCAAGAGACCAAGGACCTTAAAACATTCCTTCTCGAAGAACTTATTGGGTCTCTAACGACGTACGAAATGAACAATGTGACAAAAAGGGAACTCGAGAATCACCTTCCAAAGAACAGGAAGGATTTGGATCTCCGAACAAATGAATACCACTTGAGCGATAACTCAAGTGATGAGGACAATGATGAACTTGAACTTCGAACACTAAATCTTAATAAGTTTATTAAACAAAAATTTAAAATAAATAATGAACTTGAACGGAGGAAGAGGCTAAAGAAGAGGAAGGCAACCAAGGATGAATCAAGAACCTCCAAAGGTGAAACAGCGAATTGGGCTTTGACAGACTTCGACTATAAGGTAAGTAACTAAACTCTCTTGAATTATTTTGAAATTACTTGAAGTTTTTCATGAGTGCTTAATTTAGATAGTAGGAATAGGAAATAAAAAAAATATTTTTCAAAAATTATATCATGTTTTTCTTTTTAGCATCTTTGAAAAATTAAAAACTTGATCATGAAAAGTATATTGCTAAGGTTTCATGCTTGTTATGTTTTGAAATGTTGAATGATGTATGCAACATTATGGATGATAGTTATATGATATGTGATAATGCTTAGGATTAATCCATGCATGTGTATTTTGATGATTTTATGTCATGCATGAGTTTTTGAAGTAAATGTTGATTTGAAACTCTCATTTTGTATTAACATGTTTTTGGTTTAATCATTTTTATGACGAATTAAAATGACATTCTCATGATATATTAAGATGACATAGTGCATGTACATCTTTGTATAAATTTCTAGATAGTCTTTTGATGATAGATGTGATATCATGATGTTTTATTTTTAATGTGTTTGGTCTTGACGGCTTTATGACGAAACTTATATTTTGATTTTAAATGATGATACATGTTTTCACATAAAGACTTGAACACCCTCACATGAAATCAATTGTATGAATTGGAAATAAATTTTATATCCTATTGAGATTAATGAAT